>NC_037670.1:163053253-163198450 GCF_003255815.1 Theropithecus gelada
AAAAAAAAAAATATATATATATATATATACACCCGACAGAGGGATACTTGGACCTATACTAGTTCTGTTTTTAATTATTTGAAGAACCTCCATACTGTTATCCATAGTGGTTGCAGCAATCTGCATTCCCACCTAAAGTGTACAAAGGGTTCCCTTTTTTCCACACCCTGGCCAACACTTGTCTTTCTTGTCTTTTTGATATTAGCTGGATCCTAACAGATATGAGGTGATAGGTCATTGTGGTTTTGATTTGAATTTTCCTATTGATTAGTGATGTGAAGCATTTTTTCATATGCCTGTTGGACATTTTTATGTCTTCTTTGGAAAAATGTAAATTCAAACTCTTTGTTCATTTTTTAATCACGTTATTTGGGTTTTTGCTATTGAGTTGTGTGAGTTTCTTATACAGGTTAAGCATCCCGACTGAAATCTGAAGTTCTCCAAAATTCAAAACTTTTTGAGCACCATCATGACACCACAAGTGGGAAATTACACACATAAGAATTGAACACAACTTGGATTCATGCACAAAATTATTAGAAATATTGTATACAGTTGCTTTCAGGCTATGTGTATTGAGTATATGAAATATAAATGAATTTCATATTTAGATTTGGACCCTATCCCCAAGATATCATCATTATCAATATACATAATACATAAAATCTGTGTGTGTGTGTGTGTGTGTGTGTGTGTATCTATATATTCACATAAAAACTATAAAGAATCTTATTGTCTCACCTTCTCTTCCCGGCATGGAGGCATCAGCATGGTGACTGAGGTCACTGCATATTGGAGAGGGTTGGGGAACCACAACAGGCATGAAGCTGGCAGCCACAGATGTGAAGTGGTGAGGGAGGAATACAGAAGTGGTAAGAAGAATTAGCCAGTGTCATTTGGATTTTGGTTACATTGAGTAAATAAGTAAATGGATTGAATAAGTAAGTAAATATATTGAAGGTAATGGCAGCCAAGTTTCCAGAGAAGGTATTTAGAAAGAAGTTAGGCTAGGAAGGGCCCAAAGATGTGTTGGATTGGAATTAAGAGTACAAGTGTGAACTTAGAGTTTTATTTTTATTCTTGGACTGAGATCTAGAAATAGTTATAGATGTATATGTCCATCTGTATGCATATATATATATTCGATGTTGGTGTGCTGCATCCCAATAGCAGTGAGGCCACTTCCTTCCAGATCTTGGTTTCAAAATACCAAAGAAAGGGGAGGAAAGTAAAAGGTGTGCCCAGAACGTGTTGTTATACCAGAAAACTACTGAAATGCTCAGAGAATAATGGGGACATGTCAAAGGGAACAGGATTCAGTGTAAAAGGGCTCCCACTGGGAAAACCAAGAACAAATTTGAGGATCAAAATAAGTCACTATAATAAATTATAACACACTGAATTAAATAAGAATACATGAGTTCATAATAACATAAATCAGTAAACAGTAGATTATTTGGGGGAGAAGTTGATAACAAAACTAAAAGTGACGGTTATAAAACAATGGGTATATAGAAGCACATTTGGTCACTATCATAGAGGTAATTTGAGAGGAGTAATCAGTGGCTGCAAATATGCTGGGCAGAGGATTGATGGGGAACAGAGTATTAGTAAAATCTCAGAATACCTCTTCAACTTTAAGTTTAAGAAATTGAGTAGCAGAATTATGGATCAAGATTAATATCACCAGTGGTACGACAATTTGACATCCTATGTTTCCTGGCACATCATCATTTGTATGGTATTCTTGCCAAGAATACTGTAACTAAGTCTGATCAGGAGGAAATACCACCCAGGTTCAAGGTCATCCTACAGAATGTAAGGCATAAAATTTTCAAAAGACATCAGGGACATGAACGAAAGGGAAAGACTAAGCAACTAAATAATGAGGCAGCTAAGCAATTTTGTATCCTTGATAGCATCATGGAAAAGACTGCTGAAACTTGGCATTTGGATGAAGTGTTTAAACTGGATGGCTGTGTTGTAACAGTTGGTTTATGAATTTGGAATCTGGGATTTGGTTATGTTAGAAGATCTTTGTTTTAGGATATCCACACTGCAGTATTTAGGGAAGACAGGACCTCATGCCTGTAGCTTGCTCTCAAAAGTTTCGGAAAAAATTAGCATGTGTAGGAGCAGTTGGGTGGGCACTGGAGCAAATGTCATAACTTAACACTCAGGGAATTTGGGTGAAACAAATGTAGGGTTCTTTTACTTTTCTGGCAGTGTTTCTATGATTTCAAAATTATTTAAAAATAAATGATTAAATAGCTATTGTCAAAAAGATAAAGGTAACAGGTGTTGGAAAGGAAATGGAGAAAGGGGAACGATTGCATCCTGTTGATGAGAATGTAAATTAGTACAACCATAGAAAACAGTATGGAAGTTCCTTGAAAATTTACATATAGAAGTATCATGATCCAGCAGTCTCACTTTTGGGTATGTATATATTCAAAGGGAATGAAATCAACATCTTGAATAGATGTATGTAACTGGGTTCATTGCAACACTCACAATAACCAAAAAATGGAATCAGCCTAAGTGTTCAACAGATAAATGGATAAAGAAAATGTGGTACATATACCCAATGGAATACTATTTAGCTTTATAAAAGAAGGAAATCCTGTCATTTGCAACAACATAGATGAACCTTGAGGACATTATATTTACTTCATGATCTCACTTATATGTGGAAAAAAATTAAACTCAGAGAGAGTAGAATGGTGGTTACAAAGGGCTGGAAGGGATTCAGGGTATTGGAATGGATGTTGGTCAAAGGCTGCAAAATTTCAATTAGATGGGAGGAATAAGTTCACCAGAGCTATTATATGACATGAGAACTAGAGTTAATACCACTGCGTTTATATTCTTGAAAATTGCTAAGAGAGTAGATTTTAAGTGTTCTCATTGCAAAAAAATAAGTATATGAGGTAATACATAGATTAATTAACTCAATGTAACCATTCCACAATGTATATTTATTTCAAAACATGCTGTACACAGAAATATATTCAATTTTTATTGGTCAATTAAAATAATACTTTTAAAAAATAAATTATTAAATTTTAGATAAAAGTTATTAAATTTCAGATAAAACATAGTTCTTAGAATATTCCTTATGGTTAGCATTATGAGCATGATTTATGGTGGGAATTATTAGAGGGTGCAAAAAGTTAAAGGGGGAAATTTGGGGGAATGGTATATTGTATTGACTGCTGCCTGGTAAATACTTTGCTAAATATTCTACATAGTCCCAAAATAAGTTATTTATTTATTTATGTTTTTGGAGACAGAGCCTCCCTCTGTCACCCAGGCTGGACTGCCTCCCAGGTTCCAGTGATTCTCCTGCCTCAGCCTCCCAGGTAGCTGTGATTACAGGTGCATGCCACCACACCTAATTTTTTGTGTGTTTTTAGTAGAGATGAGGTTTCACCATGTTGGCCAGGCTGGTCTTGAGCTCCTGACCTCGTGATCTGCCCACCTCAGCCTCCCAAAGTGTTGGGATTACAGGTGTGAGCCACCGTGCCTGGTCTAGACATATGTTTTAAAAGTAGAGCCAATGGGATTTGCTGACAGGTTGAATATAGAGTGTAAGAAAAAGAAAGGAGCCGAGGACTTTAAGTTGTAGGGAAAAACAGTATTACCAATAATTGAGATGGAGAAGGGAGGGTTATAGGAAGAGTACACCTGAGGATAAAAAGTACAGTCATGTGTTGCTTGATGACAGGGATGCGTTCTGAGAAATGGTGATTTCGGCATCGTGTGACATCATAGGATGTACTTACACAAACCTAGATGGTTTACCCTGTTGCTGCTATCTGTACAGCATATCATTGTACTGAATACTGTAGGCAGTTGTACATAATAGTAAATGTTTTTATATCTAAACATAGAGAAAGTACAGTCAAAATACAATACAAAGGATTAAAAAATGATACACCATGGAGGTTGCAGTGAGCCGAGCTGAGATCATACCACTGCACTCCAGCCTGGGTGGGAGTGAGAGTCAAAAAAAAAAAAAAAAAGGTGCACCTGTATAGGTATAGGGCATTTACCATGAATGGAGCTTGCAGGACTGGAAATTTACAGTGCTCTGGGTGAGCACGTGAGTGATTGTGAAGGCGCAGGACATTACTGTACACTACTGGGGACTTTATAAGCACCATGCTTTTAGGCTACATTAAATTTATTTGAAAATATTTTTTCTTCAATAATAAATTTTAGCTTAAGGAAAGCTTACTGTAACTTTTTAACTTTATAAACTGTAATTTTTTAAATGTTTTGACTGTTTTGTAATAACAGTTAGCTTAAAACACAAACACATTGTACAAATTCTTCCTTATATCTTTAATTCATAAACTTATTTATTTGTTTATTTTAAAACTTTTTGTTAAAAACCAAGATGCAAACACACACATTAGCCTAGGCCTACCCAAGGTTCATATCATCAATATCACTGTCTTACACCTCCACATTTTATCTCCCTGGAAAGTCTTCAGGGGCATAAACATGCATTCAGTTCTCATCTCCTATTATAATAATGCTTTTTCTGAGACTATCTCTTGAAGGACTTGGCTGAGGCTGTCACTTTTTTTAGTAAGTAGTAGGAGTACACTCTAAAATAATGAAAAAAAAGTGTAATATAGTAAATACATAAACCAATAACATAGTAGTTTATTATTATCATTATACAACTGGCAGCACTGTAGGTTTGTTTACACCAGCATCACCATAAGCACTTGAGTAATACCTGGTGCTGTGATGTTACTACAGCTCCAACATCATTAGGCAATGGGAATTATTCAGCTTCATTATAATTTCATGGGACCACTGTTGTACATGAGGTTCATTGTTGACTGAAACATTGCTATATGGTGCATGACTACATAGGAATGTAGAGGAAGAGAGAATTAAAAACCTCAGCCCTGAGCATTCCAGCACATAGCGGTGTGGGAGAGAAGAAATCACCAACAATGGAGACTGAGATCGTGCACTGCCAAGAAGCAGAGGAATCCCTGTCCTTACTGGGGAGTTCAAAAACAGTGGGATTATAGTGTGCTGGAAACTAAATGAAAAAAAGCATTTCCATGAAGGCAGACCGACCACCTGTGTGAAAAGCTGCTACAAGCGTGAACGTAATGGTTTCAGGAAAGAATGGATGGGAAAGAATAGGAGACAGTGAACCTAGATGAATCTTTGGAAGAGTTTTGCTGTAAAAGAAATGGGGTAGTTGATGGTAGGAGAAAAGGAGTTAAAGAGTTTTGTTTTTAGCTGAAAAAAGTTAAAAGCGTATTTATATGTTGATGGGTGTGATCCAGTAAAATGGGAAAATTGGTGTTACAGAAGAGGGATGAAAATTACTGGGCAGGCAAGATGGGGTGTGCTCTACTGCACAAGTGGAAGGCTGGCTTTAACTAGAAACATGGACATTTCATCATCCGTTGCAACAGGAGGGGATATTGACTGAAAAGTGGTGGAAGTTTGTGGAAGATCTTTGATTGTTGCTGATTTTCAGTGAAATGCTAAGTACATTAGCTAAGATTAAGAATGGGGGAGGAAATACTGATGATTCAAAAAGAGAAAAGAAAGTAGGAAATAGTTATTTAGGAAAGTAGGGAAGTGAATGGATTAGAGAAATGTCGTATGATAGCCAGTCAGCCTTAATGGCCTACCTGAAGTAAATGGTCATGTGTTTGAAGTGAGATCAGTTCAATTATGTTCAGGCAGCATGTGGGATTTAACCAGGGTAAGTTGTTTTATCTAGGGGAAACACTGAGGAGAGTGAAGTGAGCATATATAATTGAGTGAAAGGGGAGTTCACATAGATATGTGTCATATATATGTGACATCTATGATGTTATATATGACTATGTGACACATGTTATATGACATGTGACTGACATGTTACATGACATGACACATGCTGTATGACATACGTGTGTCATATGACGTGTGTTACATACGTGACATATATATGTAAGGAAATTATGATTATTGACCCTGGAATTGAGGCTGGATAATGAGGAATTGAGGGATAGAGGACAAGGGTAAAGTGAGATGGAAGGATGGAAAAAGCAAAGTCTTATAGGACCTAGGGGGATTATTGGTATTTGAGCACTAGAGGAAGTGAATCATTTGGTTGGATATTGAAATCATCAAAAATTGCCACAGGACTAATGTTGGAGATGGTGATAGTGAACCAAGAACTAAAATCTTCAAGGACTGAGGGAGAATGAGTAGATGCTCATTGATGACTGCAGCATGGAGGAAAGAGGATGGTGTGGTGTGATGATATGAGATTCAAAGCTGGTTGTATTCAGGGCAATGGCGAGAACAGAACTGTAATGAGGAACAAGGAGAATCACCTCACTCACAGGCCCAGTTCCTTTTCCTGAACACAGACAAATTTGTATTCCCTGTAACTCATTAGCCCTTAGTCTAAATTCTGAATCCTTCTAAGAGAGTAAGTAAAGTAAATGAAAGCATTAAGATACATTAATAATTTTTATTTTACAAATATTTGAGTTAGTGATTCTGCACAGTTTTATTAGTAATCCAAAAAACTAACTTTAACCTGTCACTTCAAAATTGGTTCAGTAGTACAGCTAACTGAATTATGCCTCAAAACTTTTTAACTTGTTTTGGAAAGAAAATTGTGTTGTATGTCCAACATACAACACAATTTTGTGACCTATATATGATTGTTTATTGTGTATTGATGTACATACCAGAGACTGTTTTTGTATATTTACTGGGCACTTAATAAATTATTTGCCTAATATTTAGTTGTCTCTCCTTTTTCTTCTAGATTACATACCGGTTACGGCACCTCCTTCGTGCAAGGTGTGATGCATCCCCAGTGACCAACAACACCATCCAATTTCACTGTGATCCTAGTTTCTGGGCTCAAAATATTATCAACTTAGGTAGGCCATTACCATTACATACATTTCTCAAAGTGATATTTGTTTGTAGAACTCTCAATGATTATGACATGTTACTGAAAATATGTTCACTTAGGGTGGGCACGGTGGCTCACATCTGTAATCCTAGCACTTTGGGATCACTCAAGGATCATTTGAGCCAGGAGTTCAAGACCAGCCTAGGCAACATAGGGAGAGTCCATTTCCACATAAGATTTCTAAGTTAGCCAGGGGTTGTGGCACATGCTTGTAGTCCCAGCTACTCGGAAGGCTGATGCTGGAGGATCGAAGAAAATATGTTCTCTCACTTTTAAAATGTTTTCATTATTTTGTTTTAAAAAGACATCTGATAGTATTTCTCAGTGTATGTATATGGTAACAAATATACATGAATATAAACACACGTACATGTACGGATGATAAGAAAATATTCTATAACATTGACTGACAGGGTGTCTAGACTTAGGGATTTAGGTGTCCTGTCCTATTCCCTCAATCCCCCAAATCTGATTTGTTCTGTTAGCTCTAAATTTATCAGAATGTGTTAACTTGACTTGTCATTGATAAAGGATTTTTGATATCCTGAAAGTTTTATTTGAAATGACTAAATTTTTATTGGCTTATCTTTAGAACTATTCAGTAGGAACTTAATGGTTCAATCCTTTATCTTGCTTAGGGAAGACTTAGTTTTCTTATTTTGCCTGATCAGGTAATAGTTATATACATATCTTACTAACTGAAGTACAACATACATACTGACAAGTACCCAAATCTTAAGCAGTCAGGTACTGCATAATGATGTCTCAATCAACTAACTGCATCTATGACTTAGAAATACTGTGAGCTTTTTTACTGTATCTTTTGTATGTTTAGATACACAGATACTTACCATCGTGTTACAATTTCCTACAGTATTGTCCAGATAATTCAGTACAATTACATGCTGTACAGGTTTGTAGCCTAGATTCTACCTAGCAATAAGCTATGCCATATAACCTAGGTGTGTAGTAGGCTATACAGTATAGGTTTACATAAATAAACTGATGTTTGTCTAAAGATAAAATTACCTAAATGACACATTTCTCAGAACATATCCCCATCCTTTCGCAACACATGACTATATTAGAGCTCACTGAATTATCACAAAAAGAGACCATCATTTTGGTAACATCAGGAATGAAAGTATCCTTGCAAGCAGTTCGGCAGAAAGTTACTACTTTAGCTTTTTTATTATACTATTTGCTGAGTAGAAACACCTTTTTGCCTTCTTTCTTAATTTCTCACAGGGAAACTATACAAATTTAGGAATTCCCTACACATTGTCTGTTCATCAACAAACAGTATTATCGTTTTTGATTTTGGTGGGGGTGGGGGGCGAGGGGTGCTCATTGAATTTGTTTCAGAATCATCAAAGACGGTTTCTCATCCCCAACACTAGATTCTGGGTGAGAAAAGAAAATGGCTGGAGAAAGAGCCCATACTCACCAGGAAAGGAGGAAATAGGCAATCTCACCTGTAAGGGAAGAACAAAAAGATTTATCCTGGAAGCAAAGGTGATAAGGAGACCCCTGCAGACTAGTTTAGATACAAACATACGTATATTGATACATAGCAGGAAACTGGAATTATACACACTCATTTTACCAAAAAGAAGCATCTTTAGAATACAAAACATGTGTATAAGTAACTCTTATTGCCACACCTGACTCTACCACTACACATTCATCTGTACTCAGAACCCATCACAAGATATAAATCCAAACAAGTGGTCATATGTGTTATGTACTTATATCACAATAGGTAAATACACCCACATATAGACATCAGTACGTTTAAGAATTCAAAACTGTACACACATAAATGGATATCGTTTCAGATAAATCTACTTTAGCCAAAACAAAAACAGGATCTCCTAGTCTAATAGTTTGTGAAACCGGTATAAGGAAGCTAAACAATATATTTTACTCTAGAATTTCTCGGAGCTGTCACTTACAGCACTGTAAATTCATAAACAGTGAGATTTACATTGTAAATCTCTAAAGAAGGAGACAAGTTTCCTAAACTTGTTACCCATGGCTTCTGAGAAACGTATAAGAACACTAGGGAAAAATATTGGTCTAGGTGAATATTTTGTTACTGTCTTGAGTGACTTTGGATAAGTTTTACAACCTCTCTAAACCTTAGATCCCTTATGTGTAAAAGAGAATGTTATTGTTTCTTTTAAACATATGCATACACCTACCTGTAGTAGTGAATTACACACAGTAAACATTTAATGAATAACTATATATTTTTAGAATGCATATGAGTAATCATAAACATTTGAGTTTCTACTGTTGAAATCAAGCTTGAATCAGACCTTTCAAAGGCACCATTAAACTCTTAAAACTAGTTTTAAGCTGGTCAATGTATTCTGTATCAAAAAGTTAACATAGTATGCATTGTAAAGGTATAGGAAACTTGAGAGATCACAACTTGTTAATAGTAAACATTCAGAAATACTTTTTGGGATTGTTTTTAGAGCCAGTGTCAGGTTTGCTTGTTTTGATATATGACAGCGGTTCTCAGAGTATAGTCTGGTACTCTATCAGGGGACCACAAAGGTCACCCTTTTCCAACTACACGTCTGGATGAATGTTGTGCCAGACCCCTATTGACTTCAGTAGGGATAGGACCATGTTTGAGAGGCCCAAGAAGAGAGGCCCAAGAAGAGACCTGGAGCTAGTGAATGAGACACAGGGCTTATTGAGGGAACTTACATACAGGACAGTCCAGTGGCAGTGGGCTGGACAAGAGAACCACCAGCAAGTAGTTTATATAGCACTTAGCACCCTCCGCTAGCAACCTCCATGTGGCAACCTTCATTTAACACAAGGCAAAAGTCCTCCATCCCCGATATGGCCTGGATTCCAATGGATCTCTGGGTTGGCCACTCCTGGGTTCCTTAGCGCGGAACTCCAAACACACATTCTTCTTAGGCTATACAGGGTCACTCTCAGGGTAGACTTAAGTTATTGCTGTCAGGTGCTGTCTGCCATACAGTGAGACTGAAATTTTTTTCATATATTTTAACTCAACAATATATTATGATAGATAGTGCAGAAACAGATAATGAGATTTCAGCTATTAAGCCAGACATTCAAAGAGATTTTTTAAAACATCAAACAGTATTTTAAAATATCAAAAATGTTTACCAAATTTTTTACAATGTAGTTTTATAAAAACATGTTGTTATGGTTTTATTATTCTTAAATGAATTAGTTTTAAAAATTATTTTTAATTTCTAATATTATAAATTTTGATGACTAGAACTTAGATGAACAAAAGCTGTTTGGGGGTCCTCTGTCTTTCAGAGTGTAAAAGGGCTCCTGAGACCAGAGAATTCCTTGGCAATTTTGAAGTTCTGCAAAAATAGTCTTAGAAAATGTGATATTTCACCAACTATCTGAAAAACTTTTTCCCTTAACCTTTTCTTTTTAATTAGGTTCTTTAGTAATTGAGGATAAAGAGAGCCAGCCACAAATGCCTAAGCAGAATCCTGTCGTGGAACAGAATTCACAGCCACCAAGTGGTTTATCATCAAACCAGTTATCCAAGTTCCCAACACAGATCAGCCTAGCTCAATTACGGCTCCAGCATATGCAGCAACAGGTAATGGCTCAGAGGCAACAGGTGCAACGGAGGCCAGCACCTGTGGGTTTACCAAACCCTAGAATGCAGGGGCCCATCCAGCAACCTTCCATCTCTCATCAGGTAAATTTGGAAGCAGGCCTGTCCTCACTTAGATAATTATAGTATAATTGTGTTGAGCAGCTCAAAATGACAAAGACATCCATTTTCCATAATCTAAATATCTGCATTTATAAAAATTTATCACATTAAGGATCCCTGATTTAATGCCTAGTTTTTAATCCCTACTTAAAAAGGATTTAATGGTTTGTTTAGCTGATAAATCTATTTTCATCTACTCTTCATTGTCTTTAAATTATAGCAGAGGATAAATGTTTGTATTCCTAAATAACCCAGGCCTGTGATTGATGGGAAAAGTTGTGTACCTGTTAATTCCTATACTGGTGCTTCAGAATGATGAATACATTAAGAATCTGTCCTCTGTGAGGATGTGGTGTTTAGTAAACCACATTGCATCTTAGAAACTAGGGCAGAGTGAAATACAAAAGGGCAGAAGTGTGGTTCATTATAATATACCTTTTTCAAACTTTATTTCTGAGCAAATATACTGTTTACCATTATTATTTTTACTGTAATCCAATTTTTTTTTTTTTTTTTTTTTTTTGAGATGGAGTCTCACTCTGTAACTCAGGCTGGAGTGCAGTGGCATGATCTCAGCTCACTGCAACCTCTGCCTCCCAGGTTGAAGCGATTCTCATGCCTCAGCCTCCCGAGTAGCTGGGATTACAAGTGTGTGTCACCACGCCCGGCTAATTTTTGTATTTTTAGTAGAGACAGGGTTTCACCATGTTGGCCAGGTTGGTCCCAAATTCCTGACCTCAGGTGATCCCGCCTCAGCCTCCCAAAGTGCTGGGATTACAGGCGTGAGCCACTGTGCCCAGCCTCAGTCCAACTTTTGAAGATAAAATATATATACTTTTGTTAAATAGTTTAACTCTGCTTTTCAGGTTAGATGTGGGCAGACTTATTTTAATAAAAGTTTAGTAAGGAATATAAAGTCTAATTTATATAAACTGTTGTTTTCAGTTACATTTACTTATACTTTTTTTTTTATATATAGACAGAGTTTTACTCTTGTTGCCTAGGTTGGAGTGCAATGGTGCCATCTCGGCTCACCACAACCTCTGCCTCCTGGGTTGAAGCAATTTTCCTGCCTCAGCCTCCCAAGTAGCTGAGATTACAGGCATGTGCTACCATGCCGGCTAATTTTGTATTTTTAGTAGAGACGGGGTTTCTTCATGTTGGTCAGGTTGGTCTCGAACTCCGAACTCAGGTGATCCTCCCACCTCGGCCTCCCAAAGTGCTGGGATTACAGACATGAGCCATTGTACCCAGCTATTTATACTCTTTTTCTGCAAAAGATTTGAAGTGATTTACAATAAAGGATACAAATGAAATTGAGCAGAGTTTAATAAAAAGCCAAAGTATGCAGACATAGGCTAAGAATTCTCATACTTAAGAATAAAACTTAGCTCAGAACTTCTTGCCAACCAAAGAAAAAGGGAAACCAGAATAATACGGGTATTGCTATCTAAAAAGGAAAACATACTAGTTAATTAGGGAGAGAAAATTTTACTAGTATTTTACTAGCACTAAGAGGAATACATGGTTCTTTATGAAAAAGCAATTAAATGGCATAATAAGATTTCTTTGGTAGAAATTTTAAAAAAACAAAAATGGTTTTTATATGGAACTCATACTTTAATTCTCAGTAAAAGTTGTGGGCATTTGTAGATCCAGAATGTGTTACGTGGTATATGTGAAGGCCTGAGGTAATGTATTTGAGGTTTTATGGCTTTCTAGTAATTTGACTAAGAAGGTATGTAAAATCCAAGGGAATATTAGCATGGCTGTTTAAAACTTCGTTTCAAGCCAGATTCTTACAAAAAGTAAGTAGGACGCAATGTAAAAGGTTTTTGAGTGTTCCATGGGAGGATAATTTTACACTTTATATACCAGGAGGAGTATACCTAGCAGAGTAGAAATTTTGTTAAGAAAATTGAAGGCAGAAGGACATGCTTCAGATAGACTGCAAAGATTACTAAAATTTTTCTGAAGCTAGATAATGGAAACGAGAGATAATATTTCAGTGCTAAGCATTTGCATGTATTAATATTTATCTTCTAAATATTTAGTAGTTTAACAACAAAAGGAATGAATTAATCAACTGAGTTAATTGCCTTTTCACTAAGAAGTCAAGAACTGGCTGGGCACAGTGGCTAATGCCTGTAATCCCAGAACTTTGGGAGACTTGAGGCAGGAGGATCACTTCACTCCAGGAGTTCAAGACCAGCCTAGGCAACACAGGGAGGACACCCCCCACTGCCCGATCTCTACAAAAAATAAAAATAAAAAATCATCTGGGTGAGGTGGCACATGCTTGTAGTCCCAGCTATTCTTGGGGAGCTAAGGTAGGAGGGATCACTTGAGCCTGGGAGGTCAAGGCTGCAATGAACCACGATCTCTCCGCTGCACTCCAGCTTGGTGACAGAGCACGAGACTGTCTCAAAAAAAGAACTGAGGCAGTTAGTAGATACTATGTGAAAATAGTTATATAAGCAGTGACAAAACAGAAGTGACTTGAGCTGTTAACCTGCTTTTCTCAGAAATTTTCTTTTGATCTTAGTTGCAGTCTCTACAATGTAGTGCTGTAATCTGTGTATTCTCTATTATATAACCTAATTTTCACACTTAGAAATGAAGTACTCTTCACATATTGCAGTTCTTACATCGCATACTGTTGTTTTTCTGTCAATTTGCAATAATTCCTGCAGTTTCTTTCACATTCTCGTCACTCATTTTTATCTGTTCTCTGCTAAATGCCCATTCATATGTCTTCACTCCTTGGTATCCCTCTTCTATAAACTTGTATATTGTCCTGCCTGGGTACAGTCTGAGTTTTCTACCAGCTTGTTTGCAAGTACATGTGGGAAAATGCCTGTCTAGGCATAGCCTCACAGCAAGTGTCTGTGTGGCTATGAGTATGTGCAATTTATACTCTACATCTGTGCATACATACGGGTAAATTGAAAAGAACTGTTTCTAAAAATTACTTACATGACAGTTCTCTCTTCTTCCTCTGAAGATTAGCCATGTCATCTGCATGGTTAAAAGAGCTGTTGATAACGAAAGTAGAACAGTGATATGACTTAGTGATGCAAACTTAATAGACGTTGTACATCTCTGTTTATTTGACTTTATACAGTATATTCTATTAAACTCTAATGGATAGATCTAAATTTAGGACAGAACACTGTCACATATATTAAATATTTTTGCTATTCTTTTAGGATTTTAACTGTTTCCTAATTTTATTTATTTTATTTTATTTATTTTATTTTATTTTTTGAGACAGAGTCTCGCTCTGTCACCCAGGCTGGAATGCAGTGGCGTGATCTTGGCTCACTGCAACCTCTGCCTCCTGGGTTCAAGCAGTTCTCCTGCCTCAGCCTCTGGAGTAGCTGGGACTACAGGCATGTGACACCACAGCCAGCTAATTTTTTATATTTTTAGTAGAGATGGAGTTTCACCTTGTTAGCCAGAATGGTCTCGATCTCCTGAACTCGTGATCCGCCTACCTTAGCCTCCCAAAGTGCTGAGATTTACAGGCGTGACCCACTGCGCCCGGCTCCTAATTTTATTTTTTAAGTAGCTTCCTCTGTCACGGGATTCTTAGACACTAACTCAATCAACCATAACAGTTTAGAAGAGTAGGGGGGAAAATCACCTTATATCTTACCAGACCATAAGCATCTTGATGGCATGGTTGACAACTTACATACCATAGCACATTATGCTGGCATTAAGTGTCATTTTTTTGGTTGTCAATATGTAAACACTAGTCTGGATGAAGGTGGCAAAAGACCTCTATGATTACCTTTATTCTCCCTTAAGGACCATTTTGGGCTACAAAAAATTATCCCTTAGATACATTTAGAAGTTTTTCCATGTAATTTCCTAAGTATGTTCTGCTTGTATTTCTATGATATAAAACCCTTCAATTCACAAAATTTTCATGGAAAAATAAAAACATTGCTATAGCTTTTAGGTTTACACTTTTCTACAGTTTTGAGATTTTCTTATTTTTCTCTAATATTATTTTTCTACTGTTTACCTACCGAATTTCACTTGTTTAGAATCAGCTTCTAAATGTATTTTTCACTGGGTCTGTAATTGCTGGCCACTCTTGAAAGTTAATGAGAGGTAAACCCAGTGCCACCTAATTTTTAAGAGGGAAGCAGTTGACCCAGGCAAGGATAGTAAATTCCAAAAATGGGAGGAAGAATAAAAATAATAAAGAGGATAGGACTGTACTTTATAGCTGTCTGCCTTCACAGTGTCAAAGTTTCAGGTGTTGCTGCTTCAACCTTAAAAGATTATTTATTTGTCCCCCTGTGAATGTAGGGGGAAATAGGCTCCTCTTTGATAAGTTGTGATCATACAGTTAAGATACACTAAAAGGAATATTTATTTTGCAATACATTCCCAACTGTAGAGAATCAGTCAAGAGGAGACTGGCATATAAGGTTATCTTTTTCTTCTAGGACTGGTCTCAATTTCCAGGTCTAGTATTTATGCACCCACAGAGCAGGCTTGCCTTTCTAGCCCTTGCCTTGTTGCAGGAATTAGAGACCAGAGAGACCAATAGATGAAACAGAAGGATTTTATTTAAGTGGCCACTGGCCCAACGGATTCATATCCAAAGGCTAGGTCCCGAACAAAGACAGGGCTTGACTTTTATACACACTTCGGAAAGGGGATTGGCTAATTTAAATGGCACAAAATTCGTGGTGCAGGCAAGGAGGCTTACAGAGTCAGAACAAAGACAGTTAATCAAACAGTGACAGGTTTTGTAATCTTTGGCTTGTGACTTTGCAGCTGCATTGAAAGAAAAACAGGAACTTACAAAACTTGGAAATTGAGTAATGGTAAGGGGGATGAGGAGATAGTAAAGGAATTTGTTCTTCTTAACCTTGCTCCGAGGGAGTGTTGGTAGAGTCTCTGGAGCTCTTTCTTTGGGCTCTGGCTTTCCAGATAGTGTTATCAAGGCTTTGCCAGGGCCCTGCCTATTGCTGGCCTTGGAGTGAGTCAGCTAAGTACAGGAAGACTTGTTTTCCTCTTAAAAAAATTTCAGCCTCATTCCCCCCTTTGATGCTCCCTAGAAACGAAGTTTAATAGAAAGCATCACAATTACTTAATTCTTCATGAAAAGGCAGGTTTCTTCCTTTGGCAAAGCTTGATATTTAGTTAGAGCCATTCACTGAGTGATCGTTTGCCTGGTTACAAGACTCTCTATGGCCGATTGGATGTTTTTAACAAGGAGGGGTAAGAGACAAGGGAGTGTTAAGCAACCTCCTAGTATGGCCAGGACTATTCCTATTAAGGTTTTAAATCCCCCGAGGGATGAAAACCAGCCCCCGAAGAGAGAATCTGGAGACCATCCTTTCTAAGTCTGGCTGGAACATGGGCTAATTTTTGGATTTTTGCAGTTATATCTTCGATGACATTTCCATTGTCATCAGTTTCTAGGCAGCAATTAGTTAGATTGAACTTTCCACATACCCCACCTTCCTGGGCTAGGAGGTAGTCTAAGGCCAGTGTATTTTGATAAACAGCAATTCTTATTTTTGTGGCTTGTTGGGCCAGTAGATTTAAGGCCCTTGCAGCATCATTAGTCATGATTTCGAGTACCACCTATAACTTTATCATGCGGTTGAGCATGTAAATAGGGGTACAGTATCCATACATTCCATCTTGCGCCCAGGTGGCTGGCCCAGAATATTGGATTATTCTCTCAGGGGGCCATTCATCATCTTTCTAATTCCCTGTGGTTATACCCCTTTTATTTCTACTTTTTGTTTCATCATAAACAGGGTATCCTAAGGCTTCTCCTTGCCTTAGAGGGATTAGGAAGAAGGATGGTCTGATTGTCCCTAGTACACAGGCTTCTGACCGTTTAGCTGGCAGCTGCCCATATGCCCATGACCCACAGATCCAGTAGAGGCCAGAGGGTGCCAGCCAGGCATTTGGAGTTTCAAGCTGGTACCAAGAGTGGTTTAAAGAGGCAAAACAGGAGAATGGACTAGGGTGGGGTGATTTGGAATTATTTCTCCTACCTAGTTGGTAAAGGCCTTTCCCCAGCGAACGATGCAGAATATCCTGATAATAGAGATTTTTAAGAGCCAGATGCTCAAGCTTGTGAGCATTGGTTCAGGGGAGGGGACAGTCAGAATAAAGTTATCTTGGGGCATTAGCTCCTTTGCTTCCTACCACCATTGATCCCCTATGATGGTTCCTCCACATACGTAGCATGAGGAGACATGTAGGCTACTGACTGTGTTTTCAGTCAGTTGGACAAACAGATTTCTGACTGAGGGAGAGAGTTCAGGCAATTCCTGGAGGATGTGCTCACAGAATGACTCAAAAACTTGGAACTGTTGGGTTGAACGGGTCCAGGTTTTCTTTATAATATACAGACTGACTTTTGAGTTTACTTTTTGACCTTTGACTTTGAACCCCAATGTCATGGGATAGCCTGTAGTCCATATGGGCAGACCTGGCTCTAAGGTGGTGAGACGTGCAGGATAGCAAATGCTAGGTTTATAAGTTGGTTTTTCCAGTAGTTTCATATGTATGACTTGCCTCGGTGGTTGTCGATCAGTGGACCAAGTCATGCAGCCCCAGCAGGCTATTAACGGGGACCCGGGGGAACAAACGGGACACACATTTTTGCTTAGAACAAGTACCATAGTACCTTGTGGGGTCAATGATTATGGACCACCACAGTATTGCTGCCTCCTGGCAAACATTGAAGTATAAGGATACAACCCCCCCGTAAGGGGAAGAGGGTTTGGTTTGGTTTAGAAGATCCCCTTCCTGAGTATGAACTTCAAACCAAGTCTTAATATGTGGAGACTTACGGTCATAACATATGTAGGGCTGGCTATTTCCTGGGTCACAGATTGAGTAGGTTACCTGGTTGTGAGTACAAGTTCCTAGGTGGGTCCCTGCGCACTCCTAATAAGTATGGTACAGCAGAGTCCTAGTTACAGTGCTCCCCGACCACGTAGTATGTGTGCAGTGGGGGCACCCTTGTATGAGTCCATTTTCTGACACCGGTATAGGGAGTGTCATGATGGGGATGAGTAGGAACAAAGTAAAGAATAACATGTTTATACCCAGCAGGGACAAAAGAGGTCTTTGCCCCAGGGAGGAGGTTGGGCAAAGCTACACGATAATAGTAAAACAATTAGTATTATAAGGAAAGCTATTGGACCTAAGATTTCTAACCACGTTTACTTCCCTGATGATGCTCATGCTTTGGCTGTGCGTAGTCAGCTTCCAGGGTGGCTAGAGCAGGGCTGTTGTCTCCTTAAGCTTCAGCCGTGCATAGACTGGTCAACTTCCAGGGTGACTAGAGCAGGGCTGTTGTTGACTTCACTGGCAACCTGGTCCCGCTGTAGGATCAGCCGGGTCAGATGGTCTGGGTCCTATTGGCTGGTCCACTTGTCTTGGGCTGCCCGTTTCAGCTGACTGGTGGATCCAAGGCACAGTTCCTGCAACTTTAACAGCAGTGGGAGTGGACAAGATTACACTATGGGGCCCATCCTATATGGGTCCTAAAGTGGTTGGGTTCCATTTCTTAACTAAACAGAGTCCCCAGGTCTAAAAGGGTGTGATGGGTCTGTTAGGCTTATGGCCATTCTTTCCTGTACCCAGCCATGGATTCTTTGCATGACTATCCCTAAAGACTGCATTTGCCTTCTTAAGGTTAATTCCCCTAGTTCACGGAGATCACCTTTAATTTGACCTATGATTGGGGATGGCCAATCAAACAAGATCTCATAGGGCAAATAGCCAGTTTGTTTGGTGGGGGTGCACCTGACTTGGAGGAGGACCATGGACAGGACTTGATCCCATCTCAGATGAGTTTCTTGGCAATATTTCTTCACCAGCTGTTTAAGTGTCCAATTCATGTGTTCTACTTTTCCTGAGCTCTGTGGCCGGTAGGCTCTGTGTAACTTCCATTTTATTTTTAACAGCCTTGCTAGATCTTGAACTATTTTGGCTACAAATGCCAGACCATTGTCTGACCCTGGAGTCAGGGGCAGTCCAAATCTGGTGATAATGTCTCTTAATAATGCTTTAGTCACTTCTCAGGCTTTCTCTGTTCTGGTGGGGAAAGTCTTGACCTATCCTGAAAGGTGCAGACAAGCACTAACATGTACAGATAGCCCCTGGCTCTGGGCAGCTCAGTGAAGTCCATTAGGAGGTTTTCACAGGGTGTGGCTTCTATTTCCTGTATTCCTGTGGGCCAAGTGGGCCCTTGCCGTGGGTTGTTCTGGGCACAAATTAGACATTGTTTGCAAATGGCTCGGGTGATGGCAGTGAGCCGTGGCACATAGAAATGGCGTCCAAGTAGTATTTCTAGTGCCATTTTCCTTATATGAGTTCCTTGATGGGATTGTCTTACAAATTTGGGGGCCACTATTTCAGGGATGGCTAGCCTCCCATCGGAGAATTTCCACCATCCTTCTTCAATGTAATTTCCAGTCTCTTGGTCTAACCAGGCCCTTTCATTTGGAGAGTAATTTGGGACCCCTGGAAGGGGAGGCTCTGGAAGGAGAGGCAAAGCTAGGGCTTCCTTTTTACAATGCGAGGTAGTGATTCCTGTCTGTTTTGCCTCCCTGTCTGCTTTTCTGTTTCCTTTGGCCTCTAGTGTTCCTGCCTTTTGGTGCCGTTGCAGTGCATAACAGCCACTTTCTTTGGGGCCTATACAGCATCTAAGAACTGTAGGAGTTCTTCCTTGTACTTTATTTCTTTGCCCCCAGCAGCTAAGAGTCCTCTTTCCTTATATATAGCTCCATGAACATGCAATGTAGCGAAGGCATATTTGGAGTCAGTATAAACATTGAGTTTTTTGTCTTTTGCTAGCAAAAGGGCTCTTGTCAGGGCTATTAGCTCTGCTTTTTAGGCTGATGTTCTGGTGGGCAGAAACTGAGCCTCCACTGAGTCCAATGTTACTACTGCATACCCAGCCTGCTGGACCCATTCCAGTACAAAATTGCTTCCATCTGTAAAGTATTCAACATCTGGGTCCTTAAGGGGTTGGTCTGTAAGATCTTTCCAGCTTGAGAATACCTTGCCTACTACATCTACACAGCATTGAAGGGGGCCTTCTGGTTCCAAACCAATTGGGAGCAAGGTAGCCAAGTTTAGGGTATTTACTGTCTCTAAAGTTATGTGAGGATTTTTGCACAGGGGCCCTTGGTATCGAGTCATTCTTGGGTTTGATAACCAATGATGCCCTCTCTCATCCATTAAAGTTATAACCGAATACAGTACCTGGTCAGTTGCTGCCCTTGAGTCAGTTGGTCAGCTTCCTGTGCCAATAGAGCCGTGACAGCTAGTGCTTTGAGGCACAGAGGCCGTCCTAGTGCCACAGAATCAAATTGCTTGGATAATTATGCTACTGGGCCATGCTATGATCCTATGACCTGAGTTAGAACCCCTATAGCCATTCCTTTTCACTCATGGACATGTAGAAAAAAAGGCTTAGTTAGATCTGGCGATCCTAAGGCTGGGGCCTGAGTTAAGGCTTCTTTGATCTGCTTATGTCTTCTCCTGGTCAGCCTCCCAGAGGAGGGGCTCCTTTTCTCCCCCATTTTGTGGCTTCATATAACGGCTTGGCCATAAGTGAGAAATTTGGGATCCAGATATGGCAAAACCCTGCTGTCCCTAGAAATTCTCTTATTTGTTGCTGGGTGGTTGGAGTGGGGAGTGCACAAACAGCCTGCTTTTGCTCACTGCTGAGCTATTGTTCCCCTTGACTCACTTTGAAGCCTAAGTATTGGACTTTCCTGGAGCAGATTTGTGCCTTCTTCCTGGACACCTTATATCCAGCTTTCCACAGGAGATGGAGGAGGTCTTGGGTTCCTTGGAGGCAGTCTTCTTGGGTTGGGGCTGCCAAAAGAAGGTCATCTGTATATTGCAGCAAGGTGCAGTTCTCATTTGGCGGCGTGTAGGCCTTGGGGTTCAAAGATTGTGGGAGAGTTTTTGAATCCTTGTGGGAGTCTCATCCAGGTGAACTGCGACTCACCCCATTGAAATGCAAAATGGGCTAATTGGTGCCAGGTGAAGACAGAAGAATGCATCTTTCAGGTCTAGGCAAATAAACCAGGCAGCACTTGCTGAAATAAGTCCCATCAAAGTATATGGGTTTGGTACCACTGGGTGGATGTTTACTGTAGCCTGGTTCACAGCATACAAGTCCTGCACCAGCCTATATTCTCCAGACGGCTTCCGTAATGGCAGGAGTGGAGTGTTCCAGGGTGACTGGCATTTGACTACAAACATGAGTCCATGTTTGTAGAGTCGCTCACTCTGTTTGTGAACGCCTCATAAGGCTTCTGGGAAAAGCAGGTACCGGCAAACCGAACTGTGGTTGCCCCTGGTTTTAGCTTTACTACCAGTGGCACCTAATCTTTAGCCAGCCCGGGTGGGTTATCTTCAGCCCATACTCCAGGAATTTTATTAAGTAGCCTCTGTAATTCAAGTATTCCTGGTTCGTGAGACAGTTTTGGTGGCTTTTTTGTGTATAGCCTCCATTCCTCAGTTTGCTGGACAGTAAGGGTTAACACCATGGCCTTTGGGTGAGTCAGGTTTAGAGTTATATCCCCTTGCAGCCCAAAAGCAATCTGTGCTTGCAGTCTTCGGAGTAGGTCTCTCCCCAGGAGGGTAACTGGGCAATTTGGGAGGTATAGGAATTCATGTTGGACCTCTGGTCCTCCTATAACAAACCTCCTTGGCTGACAAAATGGCCTCTTTTCTGAGACCCTGGTGGCCCCAAAAATAGTTGTATAGTGTTTGGATAGTGGTCCTATGGGTAGGGTTACTACCAAGTGTTCAGCCCCAGTGTCCACCATAAAGTCCATTAGCTGGCCCCGCACTTCTAATGTGACCATGGGCTCCTGGGGGCCTAAGGAGAAGGAGCCCGGTCTGTCCTTGTCCTTGTATTCTTCAGTCCCTGCCAGCCCAGTCAGGTCAGTACCTGGTTCCTTCAGGGTGCAGCAGCCTTTGACAAGTGGATTTTTTGTTTCGCAGCCTCGGCCATTTTCTTCACTGCCGTCTGGATACTGATTTTTCCAGTGTCCCCTTTTGCATCATGCACATTGGTCCTTATCTAGCTCAGCGAGCTTTCAAGCCTCTGTCCAGTTTGGCCCCATTTGCATCTGCGCCCGTGTCCATGTCTGTGCCCCCTTGCAATGCTAGTTTCCATGAAGACCACTGCTAACATATCAGCCTTTTTCCTAAGCGTCTGGTCTGCTTCCTTTTTTGCCTCTTGGTCATGGTTAACGTACACCTTGGTGGCCACTCCTATAAGTTGGGTGGCATTCATGCCTGCAAAACTCTCTACCTTTTGCATCTTGCACTTGATGTCACCCTGGGCTTGTCCTACAAATACCGTGTTCACCATGCACTGATTTTCAGTGGCCTCAGGGTCAAACGGAGTGTAAAGCTGGAATGCCTCACAGAGTCTCTCATAAAACTGGCTAGGGCTCTCATCAGCTCCTTGAAGTACTTCTGAGATATTTCCTATATTGATTGCCTTTTTCCTGCCTTCCTTTAGCCCCTGCAAGAGTGCTTCTCAGTACTTCTGTAGGTACTGTAATTGGGCTGCATCATTTGAATCCCAGTGGGGGTCTGCTTCTGGGAACTGGTCCTGAGTGCATGCCTGAACATTAAGTGTGCCTTCAGGTGCATTTGCTTCCAGCCAGCAGAGAGCTGCCTGGGTTACCCTCCAGCGCTCCTCAGTGTTAAACAGCGTCAAGAGGAGCTGCCTACAGTCTGGCCAAGTTGGATTGTGTGTCTGGAAGATGGACTGCATTAGATCTATGAGGGCCTGAGTGTTCTCCATGTAGGAGGGGGTATGGTGTTTCCAGTTTAGGAGATCAGTGGTTGTAAAAGGCTGGTAGATGAAGGTCCATTGCCCCCCTTGGACTTGACCTGGTTCATCATACTAGATGGGTCCCCATGTCTCCCTGAGAGGCATTTGCATAACCCAAGCGTGACCAGATCGGAGGCAGCCTGCTTGATCATCTTGTCTTTCTTCCCTGACCTTCTGGGGCTCCGATCTTTCCTTCTGGGGTGAGTCTCGGAGCATGTTACCATCTGAATCTGACTCCTTGGGGGCCGTTGGCCTCGGTAAATGGGGGTAGAGTGGAATATATGGAAGAGGAATTTCTATCTCCTCTGGCAGTTCCTGCAAAACTGGTTTCTCTTGCCCTTCCCATGACTTTTCCTTTGTCTCCATATTTGCCAGCGAAGCTGAGATTTTACTTTCACTTTAGGCTCGGTCTGAGCCACAAGCATTTTGCAGTAAGCTGCCAGGCAGGGCTGCAACCATGCAGGTCGAGTTTGAACTATTTTTAGCCATGAGTCAATATAAGGGAATTGGTCTGGGTGCCCTGGCTGTCATTCGACCCCAGTCACCACCTTAAATACATGGCCAATTGTTTCCCTATCTATAGTTCCTTCCGCTGGCCATCTGACACTGAAAGAGGGCCATTCTATTTCACAGAGAGTTCTCAACCTCCGAGGGGTCAACTTCATCCCATAATCCCCTGCATAACCTTTCTTAAAACGTTTTAACATACAGTGTAATGGGGTGGGTTTTGACAACTTCCCTCCTATTTCCTCCCAGTTACAGCACAACACACTCTTTTGCTTCAGACCGATTAGACTGTCCCCCTCGCAGGAGTATTTCAGACGCCACTTAGCATTGGAGGCTCCATTTTGACCCCCACAAATACTAAATTGTGGGGCACCTCCCTAAGCCATATGCGGATCACCTCTAGTCCTGGTCGGTCCCACAGTTCGCTCAGAGTGTACGGTCTGTGCGAAGAGACCTGCAGCCCCCACATGTCACTCCCCGTGTTGGTTCCTCCTGGAACTACCTCTTTCACACACACTCACACACTTCCCTGCTCCCAGTTCCCCTTTCTCAACCGACTCTGCGAGCCGCTTTCGTGCCCTGGGTCGGTTGGGGTGTGAGTTTCCCTGACTTTGCAAGCCACTCTCACGTCCTGTGTCGGACTACTAGTTACTCCCCAGGAGGTGATCAAGCTCCCCTTCCGTTCTTATGGGACAGGTCCTGCCTCGGGCCCAAACCTTACCGCGATCCTGTAATGCACTGTTCCTGGAATCGTCCTGTACCCCCTTAGGTTCCATTGTGCTGTCAGGTAGGGTCGTGGGAGAGCCGATCACCCCTCCGGATTGAAGTTCTCCCAGTGGTGCCTGGGGGCATGGGTCTCCCCGAGCCTGGGACTCCAGTCCCACAGGCAAAGAGACAGTAAACCTGTCGTCTCCAATCCTGGGCGAGCCCCCAGAAAATGTTTTGGGAATCAGAGGACTGGAGAGACCAATAGGTGGAACAGGAGGATTTTATTTAAGTGGCCACTGGCCCAACGGATTCACATCCAAAGGGTAGGCCCCGAACAAAGACAGGGCTTGACTTTTATACACACTTCTGAAAGGGGTTGGCTAGTTTAAATGGCACAGCGGGAATCTAATGGCGTGAAACTCGTGGTGCAGGCAAGCAGGCTTACAGAAGCAGAACAAAGGCAGTTAATCAAACAGTGACAGGTTTCGTAATCCTTAGCATAGCTTGTGACCTTGCAGCTGCTTTGAAGGAAAAACAGGAACTTACAAAACTTGGAAATTGAGTAATGGTAAGGGGGATGAGGAGATAGTAAAGGAATTTGATTTTCTTAACCTTGCTCTGAGAGGGTGTTGGGAGAGTCTCTGGAGCTCCTTCCTTTGGGCTCTGGCTTTCCAGATAGTTTTATCAAGGCTTTGCCAGGGCCCTGCCTATTGCTGGCCTTGGAGTGAATCAGCTAAGTACAGGAAAACTTGTTTTTCTCTTTTTAATTTCTGCTTCAGCCTCGTTTGTGATTCCTTCACCCAGCGTTCCTATAATCAACCAGGGTTGTTCTTGGAGACTTGGCTTTGATGATATGTTTTCTGGCCAGGCACAGTGGGTCAAGCCTTTAATCCCAGGACTTTGGGAGGCTGAGGTGGGCTGATCACTTGAGGTCAGGAGTTCGAAACCAGCCTGACCAACAGGGCAAAACCCCATCTCTACTAAAAATACAAAAATTAGCCAGGTATGGTGGGGCATTCCTGTAATTCCAGCTACTTCGGAGGCTGAGGCAGGAGAATCATTTGAACCCAGGAGGCAGAGGTTGCAGTGAGCCGAGATCGGAACAAGACTCCATCTCAAAACAAAAAAACAAAATATGTTTTCTTCTATGGAGACTTACCCTCTAAGTTGTAATTAGTCAGTATCTTAACAGCCAGCTAAGCACCGGAACATGTTTTGGCAATGATATGGCAGACTAGATTTGGATTAAAGTCTTGGTGTGCTGCTTGGTATTAGCTGTGTGACTTTTTTCAAATTATCTATGTTTTCAAACTTTTAGTTTCCTAATTTACAAAACAAAGGTAATAATACCTACTGCATAAGGCTCAATGACATAATAATATGTAAAATGCCTGACAGGGCTCATTAAGATCTAAAACTTATTAAGTGTTATTAATATCAACTATTTTCATTATTAACAATTTGTTTATTTTGAGTACACCCACTGAGCCAGACTACTTGTTCAAATCCCAGCTCCATGCCTTACTGTCTTTCTTAATCTTGGGCAAGTTACTAAATTTTCTGTGCTTTATTTTAGTTTTCTTATCTATAAAATACAAATAATCTGTGCTTTATTATATTGTTAAGAATAAATTAGTGAATACATGTGAAGCACTTAAAGCAGTATCTAGCATTTAATAACTGCTCAATAAGTGTTAGCAATTATTATTCTACCATCACTTTATTTTTAGGAGGTCTCAAAAGGGTAGTTCTCTGTGAAAGATAATTGTGAAGGACTTAGAAGGATACCAAAGACACATTTTACCTACTTCCCAACATGGCCTAGGTCCAATACTGGTACAATCTACTTACAAAATCTAGGTGGCAATCCCTCTCCCAAGGTTCTTTCCTAATAAGGTTCTTTTAAAAAAGTTGTTTACACAAATTCTGAAAGTCTGCCCACCCCCCACCCCTCATTCCCTTATGTAAATCTTAATTGATTGATCTGTGGCAGAGTTCTGTTTTTCTGTAAAAGTTTTATAAGATAGAGATTTATAATTTGTTTTTCAGAAGAAGATTGTTACTAAATTGGTTTAATTTCTTTTTTCTAGCAACCCCCTCCACGTTTGATAAACTTTCAGAATCACAGCCCCAAACCCAATGGACCAGTTCTTCCTCCTCATCCTCAACAACTGAGGTATCCACCAAACCAGAATATACCACGACAAGCAATAAAGCCCAATCCCCTACAGATGGCTTTCTTGGCTCAACAAGCCATAAAACAGGTATAGATCTACCTTCCTTTCTCACTTGCTTATTCTGCTGCTTTCTACTTTCAGATCACAATGAATTTATAGATTAAGCAACAGCAAATAGCCAAGAGCAAGCTTTCTTTTTCATTTTTTAAATAATGTGAATTGCAAAGTTTGATGCTTTTTATCAATAAGAAATTAAACCACTTATGTAGAAGTGAAGGCCCAATATAATCAATGACCATAGGTATTAATTTTTATAATATGGTATGGATAACTTTTAGGTGAGAATATTAAATTTCCTAAGATAAAAGTATTCTAACAAATACAAGTTACATTCCACAAAATAGAACAATAAATCAATATTCGAAGTGTCCCAAGAAGATTTCTTGGAAACAAAATTATGGCACAGTTTCAAGAAGGAATACATATATATCTGATGAAGTTTATTATTTAATGCATATTTAATATGATACAGCTTATTTATTTATTTTCATTTTTTATTTTTTTTGAGACAGAGTCTCTCTCTGTTGCCCAGGCTGGAGTGCAGTGGCACAATCTTGGCTCACTGCAAGCCCCGCCTCCTGGGTTCACGCCATTCTCCTGCCTCAGCCTCCCCAGTAGCTGAGACTACAGGTACTCGCCACCATGCCCAGCTAACTTTTTTTGTATTTTTAGTAGAGACAGGGTTTCACCGTGTTAGTCAGGATGGTCTCAATCTCCTAAACTCGTGAGCCACCATGCCTGGCCTCTTTTTTTTTTTTTAAACGGAGTCTTGCTCTGTTACTCAGGCTAGAGTACAGTGGCATGATCTCAGCTCACTGCAACCTCTGCCTCCCGGGTTCAAGTGATTTTCTTGCCTCAGCCTCCAGAGTAGCTGGGATTACAAGTGCCCACTACCATGCTTGGCTAATTTTTGTATTTTTAGTAGAGACAGGGTTTCACCATGTTAGCCAGGCTGATCTCGAACGCCTGGCCTCAGGTGATATGCCCACCTCAGCCTCCCAAAGTGCTGGGATTACAGGTGTGGGCCTGTAATCCCACCTGTAATACCTGGCTGTATTATTTATATTCTTAATGTCTTCAGGTAAAAATATTTTCTGTGTTTTACATTATCCTAAAGTGAAAGTTATCACAGTGTTTTTTCTTCTCAAAGCTCCTGTGACAACAGCCTGTCTAGCTGATTGTAGACTGATTTTGGTTTAATTTTTTTCTCCAAGACCAAAATAAAAGATGATGCAATTTTCATAATTCTGTAACATTCATTTTAATAAAATCATTTTAATATTCTAAAAGTATTCACATTCTGTGTCTATACATATGTTTGTGTAATCAATTTGGCTTTGCTATATCATCACCAAATTCTCTTAAACAATATTTTAATTATTTAAAATAAAATTCATACCAATTATTTCATCATTTGAAGGAAAGTAAAAAGCTTCAGTTTGGCCTTAAATTCTGCTTATTTACCTAAAAATTTTGTGGCACTTAGTCTTTTCACATCTCACTTGCCTCAGCTATAAAATGAGTATCTTGCAGAGTTAATGTTGAGAGTTTATTCTAAAGTATACACAAGCACCTAGCACATGCTCAGTACTCACATGTTTACCTCTTCCCTATTTATTATATTTTAATGAGTAGGCACTCTAAATATGTTTTTTAAAAATGGTTGTTGACCAAAATTGTAAACATGAATGAATAAGTGAACAAGCCAGGAAAAAATCTAGTGGGAAATTGATTTTAAGTAGTAGATGAGTTTAAGAAATTAACATGTACTCATACAGTGGAATACTTTTCAGATATTAAGAAAATGCAATAATCTAGATATGATTTTCTGAGTATGTGAGGAAAAGCATGTTATAGAATTTTTGTGAGGTGTTATCTCATTTGTGTGTGTGTTTTCCTCCAGCCTCATCATGTACATAGAAAAAAACCTGAAACGATCCACCAACTAACTGATTGTTCTTGGTAGAGGAGGAGGAAAGGGGGCATAGGGGTAGGGAATATGAGGGAGGAGTAGGTGGTAAAGAGGACATTCATGTCCAACTATGTTTCTGTATGTAGTTTTTACAGTGGAATATATAAATTAGGTTTTTCACAATTAAAATGTTTCAGACACTGTCTCTCTATATAGTGTTGTTCATTTATGAATGACCATGTTTGGAAAATACAGCATCTTGCAATATTCTTATTTTTCTTTTCCCAGCATGAAAATTTTCAAACATAATACAAATTGAAAGAATTATATAGGGAACATTTTGTTCTGCTTGCCTTATTACGTATTTATTCCTTTGTCCTTTCATCAAGTCATCTTTTTTTTTTTTTTTTTTTGAGGCGGAATCTCGCTCTCTGTAGCCCAGGCTGGAGTGCACTGGTGTGGGGTCTTGGCTTACTGCAACCTCTGCCTCCTGGGTTCCAGTGATTCTCCTGCCACAGACTCCCAAGTAGCTGGGATTACAGGTGCCCACCACCACGCCCAGTTAATTTTTGTGTTTTTAGTAGAGATGGAGTTTCACCATGTTGGCCAGGCTGGTGTTGAACTCCTGACCTTAAGTGATCCACCCATCTCGGGCTCCCAAAGTGCTGGGATTACAGGCATGAGCCGCCATGCCCAGCCTATCATATTTTTCAATAGGTTTTGAGTAAATTGCAGACAGCAGCATGCTTCACTTCTATATACTTCAGCAAGCCTATCATCATCATCTTAATGTGTTTATCTCAGCAGGAATGATAGTACTTTCCTCGGATATTTATCAAGGCCTAATTAATCTCTTTATATATGAGATAGAGGAATATAAAATCCCGAAAGTACCAGTCTGTAGCTTATTGTTTTCAGGTGTTTCAGATAGGGATAGAAGAAATGTATGTTTTCAACCCTCCATCTTTAACTTGAAGTTGCTATGTATATATTTACTTTTTTTTTTTTTCCAGTACGTATAAACCTGCCAAGATTGGGTACTGTGATTTTCTGGTATATACTAACTGTTGTCTTCCAGTAAAAATCAGTGCTTTTTACTGTGTGTTGTTTTTTTTTTGACAAGATTAATGAAAATTATATGTACTTGTACAGTCTTTCCCTGTCCCATTCTCCCTCCATGTAAATTACAGTTGAACTCTTCTACTTCATTTTGTGTGAGTGATTAGATAGACTTTGTATTTTATAAGCTTGTTGATAGCCTTTGTTCTTCCCTTCTTGTTACTGTAGTGGCAGATCAGCAGTGGACAGGGAACCCCATCAACTACCAACAGCACATCCTCTACTCCTTCCAGTCCCACAATTACTAGTGCAGCAGGATACGATGGAAAGGCTTTTGGTTCACCTATGATCGATTTGAGCTCACCAGTGGGAGGGTCTTATAATCTTCCCTCTCTTCCAGATGTAAGTAGACACAAAATTTATACCAGCATCTGTTGAAAATTGTCCACTGGGTACAGTGGCTCACTCCTGTAATCCCAGCACTTTGGGAGGCTGAGGCAGATGGATCACTTGAGGTCAGGAGTTTGAGACCAGCCTGGCCAACATGGTGAAATCCTGTCTCTACCAAAAAATACAGAAATTAACCAGGCATGGTAGCACACGCCTGTAATCCCAGCTACTTGGGAGGCAGAGGCTGTGGTGAGCCAAGATCATGCCACTGCACTCCAGCCTAACAGAGCGAGACCCTGTCTCAAGAATGAAAGAAAATTGTCAGTGAATTTGGATCTGGTAGAAGGCATGAATTTGTTGGATTATAGGTTGTTTGTTTTTACAAGTTAATTTTAATCCTTTAGAATATTACAACGGTCGTAAAAGTAAAAAGATTATGAACATTGGACACATAATGACTTTCAAGCCACCAGAGTTAAAGGTGTTTGTAAATGAGTGATTATGGTGAGGGATCATGGAATCTAAGCTGGGAAAGGAGAAAAGTAAGGACATGGAAAGATATGCTGGGAAGTTGAATGGCCGGACATCAGAAGAGATGAAAACAAGTTTAATAAGAGAAATCCTGTTAGATCATACTGACAAGTGCAAAATTACCTCTGGTTTATATTACATGTGAATTAACTCACTCTCCAAACTCTTTGTCAGTATGACTTTTTGTTATTTATTATATTTTTAAATGATTTTTATTTTTAATAGAGATGGGGGAGACTCCCTATGTTACCCAGGCTGGTCTTGAACTCCTGGGCTGAAGGGATCCTCCCGCCTGGGCCTCCTAAAGTGCTGGGATTACAGGCATGAGCCACCACACCCAGTCAGTTTGACTATTCCAAAGGGAGAAATTCTACATTCTGTAGACATATCTCTATATATAAGTTGATTCTGTGTTTGATCCTTTTTTTAATCTAAGGTTAGATAACCCACTGTCGTGCACATACACATACGCAACCTAACGTTAAGAAGCTTTTAGGAAATATCGTGTACTCTGTACTTGGATTGAATTACCTATAAGATTGTGAAAAGAACTTTTTTATTTTCATTATTTAATTTGTTTTTCAAGTTGAGATCAATTAATATTTCCTAATAGTTGCATTGTTAATCTTACCAGAGTCATTCCATTTTTAAAATAGTTTTGTATACTTTAAATGAGTAGGATACATATATTTTTTCATGTATGGATGGTTCATAGGAAACCTTATATCTAATCCCTATAGTTTTATTTGGTTTTTAGGATTATCCCACAACATAAACAACTTTCCTTGTATTAAGTTCTCACGAATTTAGTCATTCTAGTACTTTTTGTACTCTCTGAAAAATATTGGCCAAGTATTGCCAAAAGAATATTAAAACAAAAATGACCCTGTGTATTAACCACCCAGCCTGATTTCCCCCGCCCCCGAACCCACAGGAAGTAAAATTCTTTCTGCTTTTTCCTCTGCAGATCTCATACAGGTGAACCTTTTTCCACCAGCCTTTCTTACCTGAAATTCCTCTTATGAATTACAGAATAAACTAAAATGAGTGACTGTTTTCTCATTTCTCCCAAAGGTGCTTCATAACTAGTACCATTCTAGGTGCATAAGCAAGAAATTGATTAATTATATACAAACTGTGCCCTATGGCTGTAGGACTTAATTATCTTATAGAATCCTGGATGAACAAGAGTAGAACTATGTTAAAGAATTGAACTGGATTTTAAGCCCAAAGACATTGGTGGGAAATTTGGTATATGTAGGCATGAAGGAATTTTTGTGCCTAAAGCAGTAAACTCTTACTCATTAGGGATTTATAAGTATTTTTGCCTGGCAGTGGATAAGGAAAACAGTGTTATTTGTATTCCTGTTATATTAAAGCAAGAATCTTTAGGGTTCATCTTTTCTCCTACAAAACAAGAGTAATGTATTCAGTGAGGTTAGTGCTATAGATATATGGACTTCATCTATCTAGCACATACCCAGAGTATCAGTTGCTAAAGTATCCCTTTCAGAGGGTCCACTAGGTCCTATCTATGTGAGGCTAGATTTTCTTCATATTTTTCAAGCAAAACTATACACCACAATAGATTGAATGCTGTTTAGGGAGACATTAAAGAGATTTGCAAGAAATGTAAAATTGTGATAGTCTTCTCACCAAGTTTATGTTTTTCATATGGCAACCTTTTGTCATTTCTTTATAAATTAAGAATTTTTTTTTCAATTTTTAAGAGTGTGAATGACATGATACTCCTTTTGACTCTTGTTTCTGAAATACTGTCCTCAATATTTTACTAAAGTGAAACACTAAGATAGTGAAAATCTTTATTCAAGGTTGTTTATGGGGAAAATATCTGTTAGAACTTCTCAAATGTGGTATCTATGTTTTGTTATTTGATAATAATTAAGTTATTGAAGCTTTCTTATAAATTTAAAAGTAGTTTTTAACTTGCAAAGTCAGAATGCCCTGAAATAATTTCTTTTCTTGTAAGATTGACTGTTCGAGTACTATTATGCTGGACAATATTGTGAGGAAAGATACTAATATAGATCATGGCCAGCCAAGACCACCCTCAAACAGAACGGTCCAGTCACCAAATTCATCAGTGCCATCTCCAGGCCTTGCAGGTAAAGTGGGCTGCTTTTGATTTTTGTGAAAGTTTTTCTAGTTTTCACTTAACTTGGAATAAAAAATTACCCCTCTTCCCTTTCTTTTTTGTTGAATGCTTAATCTGAGTTTTTCACTATGTAAAATTAGTACGCTTTCAAAGAAAACAAAGGTTAAATTTCTTTATCCTTTCTTTCGGGTCACAGTCTCACTCTGTTGCCCAGGCTAGAGTGCAGTGGTGCGATCATAGCTCACTGCAGACTTACTCCTGAGCTCTAGCGATCTCCCACTTCAGCCTCCTGAGTAGTTGGGACTGTAAGTGTGCTGCTCTACCAAGTGTGGCTAATGTTTTTTGTTTTTTGGTAGAAACAGTCTTGAACTTCTGGCCTTACGTGATCCATCTGCCTTAGCCTCCCAAAGCTTTGGGATTACAGGCATGAGCCATCATACCAGGCCTTCTTTACCTTTTCAATTTCAACAGAACTTCCCACCATTATAGTACTTCCAGGGGGAAATTGGTGTTATCTTCTCTCTTATTGATAAGTTGCGTGTGATGTGATCTTTAAGATGTAATTTGCCTAGGGTCAAAATGTATTAGTAACAATAAGTAGAAATATCACTCTTTTGGTGATTTGTTTGGTGTTTAATTGTGTTTGTGAATCTTAACATACCTACTTATTTCCTCTGAGAGAAAAACTCTAATATTACTTCTGAGGACATAGGTACCTTAAACCAAAATATGAAAAGAGTCACTCCCCAGTCACATGAACACAATTTAAATGGGGATGCCTATTTTAAACAAACGTATGACAAAATATGGCAGAAAAACTGTTTATCATATGACAGGTTTATACAAATAAGGAACATATGTGGTATTGCCAAAGGACATGATGAAGTAGATAATTCCCTAAAGAGGAAATACATTTATCCAATATAGCAGATGAGACAAAAATGTCATTCTTACTAGTGGTCATAAGAAAAATCAAAACAAGATAGAATTTCTAAGTTACTGAATTAGCTAAGATTTAAATAATAAAAATAGTCATTGAGAATGTGAGAGGTACTCTCATACATAGGTGGAAGGGGTATGAGTTGGCAAAACATTCCTGGAAATCATCATAGCAATATTACTAAAGTTTACATTTATCTAATACTGTACTGTGGGCCAGACTGTGGGCAAAGTACCTTATATGTATTACCTAGTAGGATATTTGCTTCAAGGGGCTTGGGAAATGTATGTACCCTTGAACCCAGTAATTTCCATTTTAATACCCCAATTATAAGGAAATAATTAGGAATTGGATAGGCAGAACATATTTATTAATATTTATATTACTATTTATTAAAGCATTATTTGCAGTAGTTAAAATTTTGAAGCAGTACCCAAATATAAGAGAATAAAAATAAATTAGAATGTACTTACTTGTAAACAGAATATTATTTAGCTATTCAAACAATGCTCATATGGAGTTTTTAATGGCATGCTCATGGAATACTGTTTAGTGAAAACAAGTATACAGAATCATATAAAAGATGTAAAAGTATGTTTAAAACTGGAAAGAGATATATCAACCTTAGCAGTGTTTATATATGGATGGAGAAGTTATGGGCTACTTAAATGTTATATCTTTTTATAGTTTTCAACTATTCTAAAATGAAGCATGTATTCTTATATTATCAGAAGATTATAAATAGCCATTGTTTTGATTGATTTTGAGGCAGGGTGTTACTCTGTTGCTCAGGGTGTAGCAATCATGGCTCACTGCAGCCCAAATGCTTGGGCTCTAGCGATCCTCCTGCTTTAGCCTTCCCAGTAGTGGGGACTACAGGTAGGTGCCACCAAGCCTGGCTAATTTTGTTGTTGTTGTTGTTTTGTTTTGTTGTTGTTGTTAGAGATGGGTCTTTGTTGCCCAGGCCTTTTGTTTTATTTTTAAATGAAATTCTCCAGAGTTTACAAACCAATGAAATGGATTTTTTCCTCTTCATTTTATCAGCCATATCCTGTTGTTCATCAAACCTTTTAGAACTTGTCACTTCGAAATTGTTTTCTGCTTCCCACTTGGATTGTATTCCTACTGTTACTGTTTAGTTTGGGCCTTCATCAGTTCAAATCAAAATTATTTACAGCAGTTTTCCTTCTTTCTTGGCTGCTTTTAATTAGATCTTCCTTGTTACTGTCTACACTACCACCAGAGCATAGCTTCTTAATCTTTTTAGGGCAGTAGTCCAGAATCCCTCTTTTGCTTATTGCCTCAAGTCTGAACCCATTGATCTGACTTTGTGCCTTCCATTAGTTGGTCTCATTTTGTTTACTTGGTTTTCTTTTTTGAACGCCTTTTCTATCAGCCCGTACCACCTTTCATTGTCTTCTGTAGCTTCCGCTGGCACTAGGGTCTCACTGAGATCTTACCCCTGTTACTGTAACACAGAAAGACTTGGCAATGTTTGGAGACGTTTTTGATTGTCACACCCCAAGCTGGGAAGTATAGAGAGATGCCACTGGTATCTAATAATTGGTGGAGACCAGGGATGTTGCTAAACATCCTAAAATGCAGAGACATTCCACCACAACAAGGAGAATTATCTGGCCCAAAAGTCAATAGTGCAGAGGTTGAAAAACCCTGCCAGTGTAACAGGCTGTAACCGACTGCTGAAAATTCAGCAGCTACTTACTGTTTCATATAATTTAATCATGGTTCCCAGTTTCAATGTAGTGCTAAGTGAACACATTCAATAGGACTTCAATGCATAATTATTCATTCGTTTTATGAATGTATGATTTCCCCCTCCTCAGGACCTGTTACTATGACTAGTGTACACCCCCCAATACGTTCACCTAGTGCCTCCAGCGTTGGAAGCCGAGGAAGGTAAACTGACTAAACCATATTTTCTAGTACATAAAATCTCTAATTAGATTTCTCTTGCCAGTGTTCAACATGTTTTGATACTCAATATATTTTGAACAATTTCCTTTATCTTTAATTAAAATTTTAATAAATTAGTTAAGGGATTAACAAAAGTACAAATTTACCTTTGAAGATAGAAGAATATTTGTCTATATGTTGAAAATAAGAAATGTTTGATATTCATATAATAGCAAAGAAAACATAAAAATGAATAGGTATAACACAGTACACTATATAGAAACACAAACTTAGGGAAAAGATAAAATTTTATGCTAATTTGATCTCTAATGACTAAATATTGATTCTACTTTAAAATAAATGAATATACAGTTATTGAAATTCTATTTTAAGCAACTGCCCTCCTCTTCCCTGCATTATGCCTGAAAATTCCTCCTAGTGAACCCAGTTCTTACTTTCTTAATCATATGGAAGAATTGTCTGAGGGAGAAAAGTTTGCCTTTAATCCCATGAGAACATAGTAAATATCTGTAAAAGGTTTTTGTCCCACTACCTTCTTTAAATAGCATTGTTTAAATAAATGATTATTTCATTGTCTTCACCAAAGTATTACTTTGCTACTGACTAGAGAAGGAAATGAGAAAGTCTAAAATCAGATGCCAGTTCTAAGATACTAAATTTGGTTGCCTAATTGTAAAGCCTCAGGTTTTTAAAAGTTTAGGTTTATTGAAACATCTTTCCAGATATATAACTATTTAGATAGGTTAATATGTAAAACATTTTTATCATAAATGAAACTTGCATATAGCAGTTTCGTTAGGCATCATTAATTGCCGATGTAACATACTTACTGTTGTGAGGATACAGTATTATTTTAGAAAGTTGTTGTTATACTTTTTAAGAGGTATTCAGCTTAACATTCTTAGATTGCTTTTTCTTCTGTCTCATACTTACAGCTCTGGCTCTTCCAGCAAACCAGCAGGAGCTGACTCTACACACAAAGTCCCAGTGGTCATGTTGGAGCCAATTCGAATAAAACAAGAAAACAGTGGACCACCAGAAAATTATGATTTCCCTGTTGTTATAGTGAAGCAAGAGTCAGATGAAGAATCTAGGCCTCAAAATGTAATTATGAATACTTGCAATATTATTCCTATGCATGGTGGGTAGGGTGAGAGAAACTCTTAAATAGCTCTTAGGAGTTTTTTCTTTAATGTTATATTTAAAGGGATTTAAAGACAATTTGAGGGAATCTCTCAGTAAATTAAACAAAAAGACAAAGATGGAAAAACAGGAAAGTTTTAAAAAATCAGAGGCTCAAATATGGAGACTGGGCAGCTAAAAAGAGATATTCTCTAACCAGAGTTTTATACCCAGGCAAATTATCAGACATGAAGATTAAACATTTTTGTGCAAGTTCTCAAAATAATTCTTAAGTACTTATTCTCAGGAAGATATTTGATAATATGTATCATCAAAAATATAGTAAAACAAGAAAGAAGAAGATACAAGATTCCAAAAATGGAATCTGACACAGAAGAAAAAGGCAACCCACAGTACAGCAGCAGCAGCTTGTGCAGTAGTCTCTAGCAGAAAGACATAGGACTCCAAAGGGAGAAAAATGCTTCAACAGTATTGAGAATCTCCTGCTGGAGATTGTGAGAATCACATAGAAATAGGTACCTGAAAAAATAAGGTAATTACAGAGTCTTAGTAAAAACAAAAAGTTGTACATGAGTACAAAAAAGTTGTACCTGAGTACAAATGTAACGAAAAACTGTGACGCAATCAGGATATAACCTAAATATGTATGCATTTAACCAAAAATTGTGATTTTCAGAATACTTAACCAGTACAGACAAATACTAATCAGTTGGAATAGATACTGGCGATAAATAGTTACACCGGTACCTACCAACTAAAAAAAGCAATGCTTAATAAAAACTAAGTTAAAGGGATGAGGTGAATGGTGGTGGTGGTTTTGTGTGTGTCTGAATGGAAGGACAGGGTTGGAGAGTCAGGATGTAAAAACCTAATCTCCTGATCTTCACTAGCAAGGATTATAGATGTATTGCAATCTTTAACAGTCATTTTATTTAGGAATATGGAGGTAGATGGCAGAAGAAAAAGCTAGGTTTGAAAATAGTACTTCTAAGGAATGAGTGCTTTTAACTATATCTACATTTATTACCTTGAAGTTTTTGAAAACATTTGAAGGAGACTGTTCTTGTTATAGATTTGAAATTTTTACCATCCTGGGCTTCAACAGAAAGTTTAGATTCATCTTACAATTTGTGTATCTTAGGTATAATTTGAATGAACAGCTCCAGTGAGGTGTATATATAGGTCATGTGACTGACTTCCACACTACCCAACCCATTCTCTAATTTCTGTAGCCATCCCCAGACTCAGATTTTTTTTCTCTATTTTGATATTTTTCAGTAGAGGTCCATGTCTTCTATACCAGTTAGCAGTAAACATATACTGTTCTCATGAAGATTCCTTTGAAGCAGCTAGGTGCTCACTAGAGAGTGGTCCTACAGCTCAGAATTGCATTAGTGATAAAATTTTTTAAACACCAGTTAAATATATATTTTTTCTACTACAGGCCAATTATCCAAGAAGCATACTCACCTCCCTGCTCTTAAATAGCAGTCAGAGCTCTACTTCTGAGGAGACTGTGCTAAGATCAGATGCCCCTGATAGTACAGGAGATCAACCTGGACTTCACCAGGAGAATTCCTCAAATGGAAAGTCTGAGTGGCTGGATCCTTCCCAGAAGTCACCCCTTCATGTTGGAGAGACAAGGAAAGAGGATGACCCCAATGAGGACTGGTGTGCAGTTTGTCAAAACGGAGGGGAACTCCTCTGCTGTGAAAAGTGCCCCAAAGTATTCCATCTTTCTTGTCATGTGCCCACATTGACAAATTTTCCAAGGTAAGATAGTACTTGCCTTCCCACATTCTTTTACTCTAAACTTCTGAAGATTACTTAAATGAAATTCTACTTGGCACAAATGTATACTCCAAAATCCCAGTGAATAGTCTAGGTTTTCCCATACCTTTCCGCTTATTCCTTGTGCTTCTTTCAAGAAATTAATCATTCAGCCTGAGCAACACAGGGAGACCCTGTCTCTACAAATTAAAAAATTAGCCAGGTGTGGTAGTGCATGCCTATAGTCCCAGCCACTCAGGTGGCTAAGGTGGGAGGATTGGTTGAGCCTGAGAGGTCAAGGCTGCAGTAAGCTGTGATTGCACCACTGCACTCCAGACTGGGCAACAGAGCAAGACCCTCTCCCTAGTCATTATAAAAAGAAAATAAATAACAGGCCCTTTAAATTATCACAAGGTGTCACCATAAGGAACAATGTCCTTAGGCATAACAGCTACCAGTTTATTATGTCTTTTTTCCAGGCATCAAACTGTATCATTTACAAGTATTTCAAGTAAATTCTCAAACCCTATGGGGATGATGATCATCATCCTGACCAAGATGGTTAAGAGCCATTGGGTTGATCTCTCAGTTCTTGGAAGGCTATACTTTTGAAAATTTAATTTTATAAACTTAGAGTAACAAGAACAGTACAAAGAGCTTTTCTGATTTCTGAATCCTTTGGAGGAAAAAAATTCAATTATGCCCTAGATAATGTGAGCCCTAGATTAATGTGTTAATTTGTCTAGGTGGTTTTTTTTGTTGTTTTCTTTTTCATATATGTATCTCACACCTTCTTAACTAGATTTTGATGTTAGGCCCTTGCATTATATTTCTGCTGTTTCCTCTCAGCATGGTGCAGTATACCTAGTGGTATGTGGTAAATGCTGAGTGATAAAATTCATGCCAGATAAACAGTTCTGTATCATAGATGTCATGGAGGAGGTGGGAAAGGGAAATAGTGAAGAGAGGAAATGATGCATTAGAAATTCAAAAGTACATTGTCCCCCTACAGTGGAGAGTGGATTTGTACTTTCTGCCGAGACTTATCTAAACCAGAAGTTGAATATGATTGTGATGCTCCCAGTCACATCTCAGAAAAAAAGAAAACTGAAGGCCTTGTTAAATTAACACCTATAGATAAAAGGGTAAGTCTTTGAGCATTTCCAACCTAGCATGTTAGACAATTTTTTGGTAAGATGCATTATTGTACTGTGGTGCCTTTCATCAGAGAGGTGTATATCCATCCAGATTTTATACTGATCCTTTTTATTTAGGAGTATTTTTTTTTTTTTTACAAAGGTATAACTTTCTTTAAATTAAAAAAAAGTCACAGAATTTTGTGTGTGTTTTATAGAAGCTTATTGTACCTGAACAAGATGGAGTATGTAGCCTAGACTTTTAAATTTAATCTACCTTAAGTAAATTTCTATTTTGTTTTATTTCTACCATAGATAAGTTTTTTTCTCAGAATTGCCACCAAGGAGCTGGGTTTTTTCTTTACTCTTCCTGGAAATAATTCTTTTTTTTTAACCGAATGGGACTAGACTTATGCATCAAAGCCAACTGATACATTTAACTGTAAATAACATTTACAGCTACCAAGTCAACACTTTGTTACCAAAAAAACGCCTTTGCTAAATTATTAAATAGAACAATCAATATGAAAGTTGTCATGCAAGAGGGAACGTGCCCATTCACTGCCAGTACTACTCAGTGGTTACTGGGATAAACCCATAAGCAGGGAAGTATGAATAGCAGAGCACATGGTTGGACCTTCTGCATGCAGAGAGGTGCCTTAGGTCTGTATGCACATTGAGAAGGTCCACCTCCAGTTCTCCTGAGAGACATATGTTCTTCCTTTATGGAGTATTATTAATTTATAATACACAGACTGGAGCAATAAGTGCAAATTTATTGTTAGAAAACTTCAAATGGGTTTCTAGTGATTGTCAGTTCATTCAATTACAGGGCCTGCTCCCAAATATCATATATACCCTAAATTGTCAAGTAGTACAGTTCAGTTAATGATTGGGAAGGAGAACAAAACTCCAAGAATCAATAATTTTTTTGTATTTATCTGAGTTTAAATTTTTAGTTTGATACTTTGGAACCTCTGAGATTGTTATTTAAAATAAGCTGTGAATTCATTGTTTTATAATATTTTATCTGTTTTTATTTATTTTTGCTTAGAAGTGTGAACGCCTACTTTTATTTCTTTACTGCCACGAAATGAGCCTGGCTTTTCAAGACCCTGTTCCTCTAACTGTAAGTATTAATGTCATTTTGTGCATGTTTACACAGTGGAATGCTTTTCTGGAATTTTTATTTATGAGAATCTAGCTTATATACCATTTTCTAGTATTTTTTAATCTAAACCTTAAATCTTAATAATACATACTGAATGCTTTGATTCTATATAGGTACACTTTTAGTAAGTGGCCCAAAACTTGTGTTCATTTCTCAGGTATTCTTTCGTCTTTTCTCGTCTATTTTACTTAGTACTGGGGTGTTTGGGGTGATTTCTGTTAATTGTCTGTATCTCAGGAGTTTTAGGCATGTTTCCAAAGCTGTTGGAAAAAAACTTTGAAATAAAGACATCTCTCCCTGCTAAATTTTCCGTACTTATTTTTATTTATAGGTCCAGACTTCAAGTAAATGAGTAGACTTTACCAATACAAAAAAGTTGAGGTTCATATTGAAAGTTTGATGTGACTTTAATGCATAATTTTAGGGTGCTGGAAAGGGCCTGGTACCCCAAAAAAGTATTCTAATGTCTGAACCCAGGAGGCGGAGGTTGCAGTGAGCCGAGATCACGCCATTGCACTCCAGCCTGGGCAACAAGAGCAAAACTCTTGTCTCCAAAAAAAAAAAAAAAAAAAATTTAATTTGTTCTATAGTTTGATAAATCTCAGATTAGTACAAAGTTAGAAGAGTATCAGCTTAGTAAATACATTCAGCTGATAAACAGCTTCTTTCTTAAGAACAGGTTTGGAGAACCTGATATAGGAAATAAATACTTCCAGGGAGAAGGCTCTTTTGTACCCAAAAGAGGCAGGGTATTGAATTGTGCTTTCTGTTATCCTGGCTTAGAGTTACGTTATTAATATCAACAGCACTGACAAAGTAGCCCCCTTTTTCTTAATGAATATCATCTCATTTAGTCTGTACAAAATGTTGTGAGCTTGGCAGGATTATTCCTATCTGGAATATGAAGAAACTGAGGTTAAGTAACTTACCCAGGACTGTGATACTGAGCAGCAGAGCTGGGGATTAAACCCAGATTCGAAGTCCTTCTTCCTCTTTACCACATGTTATATAAATACATGCAGCAAAAACATGTCAGATTCTACTAGAAATGATATTATTTCTAGTAATTGCTTTTTGTTTAATAATGAAAGAAAATCTAGATGATTTAAGAGGGAATATGTGAAGACAAGTTTTTTCATTAAAAATAATTGGGACTGGGTGCAGTCGCTCATGCCTGTAATCCCAGCACTTTGGGAGGCAGATTGCTTGAACCCAGGAGTTTGAGACCAGCCTGGGCAACATGGCAAAACCCCATCTCTATAAAAAATACAAAAATTAGCCAGCTACGTTAGCACATGCCTGTAGCCCCAGCTACACGAGAGGCTGAGGTGAGAGGATCACTTAAGCCCAGGAGGCAAAGTGCAGTGAGCCGAGGTTGTGTCACTGCACTCCAGCCTGGGTGACAGAGCAAGACCCTGTCTCAAAAACAATAATTGGTTAAACTTCTTGGAAAAAGTAACACAAACCTTTACCAGTATGTATGTGGAAGGCAGTGGGCACTTGTAAACACTGTTTCTTTACTAATGACAGATAGCACAGAGAAAAGCAATGAGAACATTCTGAATTTTAGAGCACATCTCATAGAATATATTTAGGACAAGGTAGAATTTAGCTATTTATATTATAACATCTCATTTTTTTTTAAAGGTGCCTGATTATTACAAAATAATTAAAAATCCAATGGATTTGTCAACCATCAAGAAAAGACTACAAGAAGATTATTCCATGTACTCAAAACCTGAAGATTTTGTAGCTGATTTTAGATTGATCTTTCAAAACTGTGCTGAATTCAATGAGGTGAGGCTAGAGGAGGGGAGGGGCAGGAAGGAATAGCAGTGTGAAAATCATTTTATACTAAACACCGTGTCAACATAGGAGACCAAGATGTCTGAGTTAGAAAAAATTTCCAACTTTTCAGATCAGGGAATGCAGGAGAGAATTCAGATAACTCTATCCACATTTATATTCAAAGGTTTATTAGATGGTGATGGAAATGTAAATTACAGCTGATAACGGAAAGACAAAATATTTTTCTCTGACCTAAAATTATTCTTTATCATTCCCACCTTTATTTCTTATTTTTATGTTGATCTTGAAATATTAAGGATGTGGGCCAAATAGCTCTAATTTAAAAATTTCTCATCTGTCAGTTCATCTAAACATCTGTCAGACTTAGGACCTTTTGCTGCTACGTGGTTTGTTCTCTGTTACTCATTGTAAGAGTACTACATTTAATTTGTTCTAAAAATACCTGGTTCATGATCCTATGGTTATGGAATCCTAACTGATATATCTTTGGCAATACAGTCCTACCATTACCACCTTCTTTTAGAATAATCCAGTCTTTTACTTTTTTCCACACTTATGAATCTTTTATTTTAGCTGGCCTTCTGTACAGAGACTTTGTCTAGTCCTAGACTATTATTTATTTCAATGACTATGCATGAACATTTTTCAAAACAGCGCATTAATATATCTAATCTCACAAGTCAAAAATGTGTCCTTTCTTTACTCATATTTTTATTTTTACTCAACAGCCTGATTCAGAAGTAGCCAATGCTGGTATAAAACTTGAAAATTATTTTGAAGAACTTCTAAAGAACCTCTATCCAGAAAAAAGGTTTCCCAAACCAGAATTCAGGAATGAATCTGAAGATAATAAATTTAGTGATGATTCAGATGATGACTTTGTTCAGCCCCGGAAGAAACGCCTCAAAAGCATTGAAGAACGCCAGTTGCTTAAATAATATGCAGCACCACTAGCTTGTGCTGGTTTTTAGATTTTTTTTGTTTTCAAAAAAAACATTTGTCAGTAATTTAACATCACTACAAAGAAGAGTTTGTGACTACTCTGATCTCTGTTTTGGACGTTTACTAGACTTTGATTTCCTTAATAGCCCATTTCTGTTAACCTCTTATCACTAAGAAAGAAGGAGATGAATGGAAGAAAGAAAATGGAGAGAAGGAAAAAAGGATGGAAGAAAGAAGCATTGAAAACAAAGACATTCTTCCCCCTTCTTGGATTTTTAAACCACAATCTGGAGCGATAGCTGCTGTAGAAAGGAAATACTTTGTATGAACTCTTCAGTTGAAAAGTATATGTGGTTTGGATGTGTGCGTTAATTCAGTTTTAGAAATTAATACCACTACCCATGAATTATATGGCCTGACAATGTGAGTTAGGTGTACTGTACTAAAGAACAGTACTCCGCAAACATGGGTGGTAACAAGAGTTCCATCCCAGGAGGCCAAATGGTGCAACAGAAGGGTAGGTTAGATGCTATTAAGAAGGCACCTAATAGTACATCATGTAAGATGGCAACTGTATTAAAGAAAAATCTGGAAAACAAATGTTTGTTTGATTTTTTTGTTTTTATCTTGTCTGTAGAGGTGTTTGGTATAGCAGGTTTTCAAGGCCACTTTTTATACATTTCTAGATCTAGATTTTCAACTTCTTCCACTGAGGGAAGTATACACATTTGGTTTTGCTGTGTGTCTATGTGAGGTTTAACTGTACAGGTGATCCTTTTACAACAAGCCTCATTGTTTGCAGTATAGCTGTTAGTGGAACTATCCAAAATATAAATACAGCAGCGTGCACTGTATTTGATGTGAGGTTTCTTCATCTACTGGGCATTAAATATAAGTTCCTCTGAAAGGGACTCGTTTTTGTGGTTTTCATCTGTCTGTAATTTGGAATGAAAATGTGTTGTGGGATTTTGGGAGCAGGCAGTTGGGGGGAATTAATAGTGATTTTTTTTCCCTGAAGCATCTAATGTTTTTCTTTCGAGAGTCAGAACATCAAATTTAATCTTTGATCTGACTTCTGATTTTATTCTCCTGATAGAGATACAAAAGACCTATCTTCTGAGGACAAGCATATTCTTAATGTGCCAGACCTACCCGGTTCAACTGATCTAGATAGAAGAAAATTGCTGTGCCACTAATCCAGCATTTGACACAATACCTAAATGGTTTGCCGAAGTTAATCTTAATTTATAAAACATTAACTGGAGTAAATTTTTCTCCTTAGGATGATCGAATAAAAAGAGCTGACTTTAAAGAAGGCTATTATTTGCATTATATCACCTCCCATAAATTTAACATAGAAGACTTGGTTTTATCTACATGGCTTTACTTCTTAAAGTGGAAAATACCCTGTGGCTAATTCATTGAGTTTTCAGGTATTGCTAAAGATAAAATATAGGGAGAAAATAACTTGTTAGCAATAGCTTCCCGTTGTTTACATATAGGTCTTGTTCATAATATGTCAATTACGTATTGTTAAAAAGTCCTAATCGCTTTTCCAAATATGTGTTACATGGTAATGTTTGTCATTGTTGTTTTAAAGTTGCATTTGACATTTGTTCTCCAAAGAGTGTTTGAACAGATTTTGATAACAGTGCACACATCTTTTGTCTTTTTTTGCTCCAGCATTTTATTTTTAGCACAGCAGCTGTGGAGCTTTTGCTAATTATTTTATTGTTGGTATCTTAGAATACTGTTCGTCTGACAGTTTATTCTTCCATACTTGTCTCCCGAGTTAAAACAGTTAAATTATTTAACAACACAGTTAAATTATTTTGAGAATCATTACAAAAGGGAGTTAGAACTTGTCAGAGTAAAACTGTAATTTCCTAAATGTGACTAATGAACCCCCAACTGTCACTATTACATTCAGTGCCATATTTATCTTTCAAAACAGTATTTGTTTCACCCTAACCATCTTTGGCTGAATGAAAGGCAGTTGAGAACCATCTTTTCGTCATACATAATATATTAAAATATAATTATATTTAAAGTAAAGGTCTTGGGGCCGGGCACAGTGGCTCACGCTTGTAATCCCACCAGCACTTTGGGAGGCCAAGGTGGGCGGATCACAAAGTCAAGAGTTTGAGATCAGCCTGGCCAACATGGTGAAACCCCCGCTCTACAAAAAATACAAAAATTAGCCGGGGATGGTGGCATGCACCTGTAATCCAAACTACTCAGGAGGCTGAGACAGGAGAATCATTTGAACCCAGGAGGCAGAAGTTGCAGTGAGCCAAGATCTCACCATTGCACTCCAACCTAAGTGAGAGACTCAGTCTCAAAAACAAAAAGTAAAGGTCTTGGGTTTCTCTCTGTAAATAGCCCTTGTGTAATGGTCTTTAGATTAATATCCTTTGACTTTATTAATAAGTACCTGTGTGCCCAGGTGGATCTAAGTCATCCTTAAATTCTATTCAAATAGAAATAAACTATAAAATGAGCCTAACTATAACCTACACTCATTTATCAAGCATTCCCCCAAAAGTTCAGTGCGATTCAGGCACCCTTGACCTAAACTTGTACACTCCAATGTACATCTTTGATAAACTCTGGAAGATTTCCCTCTGGATTTGGGATCAGGAGCCCAGTGGGCCCCCATTGCTGAATGTTTACCACACCTTTGGCTAGGGCTTATGGATGAGCAGACTACGTGGAAGCTAGGATTTACTCAGTTCCACCTCACTGACAGCTTTTCTAGGGGCCAAGCAACTGACTTTCCTGCGTAAGGAAGCCCAAGTACTCGACCAGTGACATATATGGCCATTCGGCAAAAGTATAAATGGATGGATGTAGACCATATTGATTGTAGAATACATTTTAGATCAGTATCTGGCATTGCAATCATTTTGCCTTTTGAATTAACATGCCCTGCTTGTCTTTTCTGAATGGAAGGGTAGGAAAGTAGAAGGTACTAAAAAGGAAATGTAGTTTCTTTTCTAAGCTAAAGAACTGGCTTTACTACTACTATATTTTACTACCACACAGTAGTGTAGATGTAGTATAACTTGGTTAGGAATGCCTTCCCAAAGGTTACCTCCATAGTCAAAAGGGTGAGTATACAGCTGATTATTCCATTTATGAAACTGCATTTCAATATCCTATGCTGCTACTGTGCTTAGACACTTAGTTACATTTGAGTTCCAAGGAGAGAGAGTGAGAACAGGAACTCCTCTTGCTGAGCTCTGGTCCAAATTAATGTGAATGCCAAAAGTAAATTGCTGCATATGAATAAAAGGTTTTAGGTTTAAATTGAAGATATATTCATTTTAAGGTTTATATGTATTGGTTGTGAATGAGAGAAATTGAGTGATCTGATTGGCCATTAAAATTAAGGTAAACGGGCCAGGTGCAGTGGCTCATGCCTGTAATCCTAGCAGTTTGGGAGACCGAGGTGGGTAGATCACCTGAGGTCAGGAGTTCAAGACCAGCCTGACCAACATGGTGAAACCCCATCTCTACTAAAAATACAAAAATCACCCAGGTGTGGTGGCACATACCTGTAATCCTAGCTGCTCAGGAGGCTGAGGCAGGAGAATCAGCTTGAACCCAGGAGGCAGAGGTTGCAGTGAGCTGAGATCACACCATTGAACTCCAGCATGGGCGTCAGAGCAAGACTGTCACAAAAAAAATTATGGGGAAAGGCCACGCGGTGGCTCATGCCTGTAATCCCAGCACTTTGGGAGGCCGAGGCTGGTGGATCACCTGAAGTCAGGAGTTGAAGACCAGCCTGGCCAACATGGTGAAACCCCGCCTCAACGAATATACAAGAAAAGTAGCTGGGCATGGTGGTGGGTGCCTGTAATCTCAGCTACTTTGGGAGGCTGAGGCAGGAGAATCACTTGAACCCAGGAGGTGGAGGTTGCCGTAAGCCGAGATCACACCATTGCACTCCAGCCTGGGCAACAAAAGCGAAACTCTGTCTCAAACAAAAAAAAGAAAAGAAAAAGAAATTATGGTGACCACGCGTTCAACCATCTGATTTCTTACTGAAATTGAGCTCCTCCTTTTAAATAACCATTTATATATTTTTAAAAGTATTTTATAGCCCTATGTAAATTAATAGTTGATGTCTTTTTATAAATGTTTATTGCATATTCATCTTGAATGTGAATTTACTGTTGTAATTCACATACTGGTGTTATGTTTCTGAGTGAGAATAATGCTAGCCAATCAGATCACAGATTTTTCCCCATGAAGGTTTTACTTATTGAGAGGGACATCTGAGGTAGTAGTCTTCATTTTTAATTTTTGGGGGCAGATTGGTGCTTTGGTTTTAATAAAAATTAACTTTGATGGATTTTTACTGTCAATATTTTACCACAAGGATCTTTTAATGGAAAAATTACTGAATATTACTTCAGCAGAGTTCTAACTTCTTTGGGCCTCCGTTACTACTCCTGTTGTTCCCCTGGCTGTAACACTGATACATATAGGGGCAAGCTACTAGTCCATAAATAGCTGTAATAGGAAAACAGTTTTTTAAAATTCTAACACATGTATTTCACCGGCCTTAAAAGATTTTTTAAAAATTGACGGGAAGGAAAGCAGGTGGTAAATATCTTGGATTATTCTGCCTCATACCAGCCACTCCCAAACTAGAACCAAAGATGCCATGAAAACTTCTACTTGTCTGGAAGTTATTTGGGGAAGGAGGGAAAGACACAGAGTGGGGACTTTTGGGAGTCACTTTAAAAATTTAGCTATGTTAATTCCACTTGTAAAGTTTGAAAGGTTTTGATTCTCATAATTTCTGAGAATTACTATGTTTTAAATTTACTATTGGATATTTAACAGATCTTTCATGGGGCCAACCTATTTGCTTCCTTAATTTTCAAATTAAGTCCTAATTTGAGTCCTAATCTTTCCTTGTTAGTTGCAAGTTAAACATTTAATAAAATTATTTTCCCATGTTTCCACATGTGGTATGGAATAAAGGCTGTTTCAACATTCCCTGCAAGATACTTGGGAATATGGATTCTTTGCCTGTGTACTAATGCCTTTAACCCCAAGATAACTGAACCAGAAAATTCAGTCAGGAATCTTTCCATTGCAGATGACTGAATCCCAATTGCCATTGCTTTGAGGGAGAGGATAGAATATACAGATCAACCAGAGTTAAGCCCTCCTCACCTTTTAAATGAAAATGTACTGACCTAAGAAGTGGCATTTCTCCAAGGAAAAATCAGGGTGTTCTCTATTATTATTATTTTTTTTTAGGCAGGGTCTCCCTCTGTCATCCAGGCAGGAGTGCAGTGGGACCATCATGGCTCATTGCAGCCTCCATCTCCTGGGTTCTGGCGATCCTCCTGCCTCAGCCTCCCAAAGTGCTGGGATTACAGGCATGAGCCACCGCATTCAGCCCAGGGTGTTCTTAACAAGAAGCAAAAACAAACTAGGCCACCAAGTACCAGACTTTGACGGTGATGCTGGTTTATCTGACTGATCCTTTTAGGGATTTACTAATGAGGTTGTATGTTAAGAAAACCCAAGGTACAAAACAGTTCAAAATAAATATTTTGGCATTCATATTATAAAAGTTTTTGCAAAATTTCAGGCCAATATTCCTAATGAACAGAAGTGTGAAAATCCTCAGTAAAATACTGGCAAACCGAATCCAACAGTACATCAAAAAGCTTACCCACCACGATCAAGTCAGTGTCATCCCTGGGATGCAAGACTGGTTCAACATACGCAAATCAATAAACGTAATCCAGCATATAAACAGAACCAAAGACCAAAACCACATGATTATCTCAATAGATGCAGAAAAGGCCTTCAACAAAATTCACCAGCCCTTTATGATAAAAACTCTAGGTACTGATGAAACATTTCAAAATAAAAGCTATTTATGACAAACCCACAGCCAATATACTGAATGGGCAAAAACTGGAAGCATTCCCTTTGAAAATGCCCAAGAAAAGGATGCCCTCTCACCACTCCTATTCAACATAGTATTGGAAGTTCTGGCCAGGGCAACCAGGCAAGAGAAAGAAAGAAAGGGTATTCAATTAGGAAAAGAGTAAGTCAAGTTGTCTCTGCAGATTGTCATGATTGTGTATTTAGAAAACCTCATCGTCTCAACCCCAAATCTCCTTAAGCTGATAAGCAACTTCAGCAAAGTCTAAGGATACAAAATCAATCTACAAAAATTACAAGCATTCCTATACACCAATAACGACAAAGAGCACCAAATCATGAGTGAACTCCCATTCACAATTGCTACAAAGAGAATAAAATACCTAGGAATACAACTTACAAGCCATTATAGACTGCTTTAAAGAGACTCTAGAAGGCTGAACAGCAATTAAGAGAAAAAACATAAATGCATAAATGCATAAACCTTAGTTGCTTTCTATAGCATACATAACCTTAAGAGTTTAGTGTGCACAGGTGTGATGTCTTGCATGCATGGAATGGTTTCAAAACAAATAGCATGTAAGTAGAGGCATACAACAGAGATTGCAGTTTCAGTTCCAGACCACTGCAATAAAGCAAATATCACAATAAAAATGGTCACAAATAGTTTGGTTTCCCAGTGCTTATAAAAGTTATGTTTATACTGTAGTCTATTAAGTGTGCAATAGCATTATATCTAAAAAATCTACATACCTTAATTTTCTTTCGCCAAATAGCTTCTCACATATCTTAATTTTGAAATAATTCATTACGGAGAAGTGCAATCATCTAAGCCTTCAGCACGTCAATCTTTTGCTGATGGAGAGTCTAGCCTCAATATGGATGGCTGCTGACGGTTCAGAGTAGCAGTTGCTGAGGGCTGGGGTGGCTGTGGCAATTTCTTAATGAAGTTTGCTGCATCAATGGACTCTTCCTTTTATGAAAGATTTCTCTGTAGCACATGATGCTGTTTGACAGTATTTGACCCACAGTAGAATATCTTTCAGAATTAGAGTCAATCTTCTCAAACTCTGCCACTGCTTTATCAACTAAGTTCATATAATATTCTAAATCCTTTGTTGTCATTTCAACAATGGTCACAGCATCTTCACCAGGAGTAGACTCTACCTCAAGAAACCACTTTCTTTGCTCATCCACAAGAAGCAAGTCCTCATCTGTTCAAGTTTGAGATTACAGCAATTCAGTCACATCTTCAGTCTCCACTTCTAGTTCTCTTGGTATTTCTGTCACATCTACAGTACCTTTCTTCACTGAAATCTTGAACCCCTAAAAGTCATTTCTGAAGGTTCGAATCAATGTCTTTCTCACTCCTGAGTTATTCTGACTCTTCCCGTGAATCACAGATGTTCTTAATGGCATCTAGAATGGTGAATTGTTTCCGGAAGGTTTTCTGTTTACTTTGCCCAGATTCATCAGTGGAATCACTATCTGTGGCAGCTATAGCTTTATGAAATATATTTCTTAAATAATAAGACTTGAAAGTCAAATTTACTTCTTGATCTATGGTCTACAGACTGTGTGTTTTGTTAACAGACATTAAATTATCGAGATCTTAGGTGACTAGGTGCAATGTCAGTGAGCAGTAATGTTTTAGACGAAGTCCTTTTTTTGAACGATAGGTCTCAAAAAATGGGCTTAAAAAATTCACCATGCCGTAAACAGGTAATTCCATCATCTAAGCATTGTTCTATGTATAAAGTACAGGCAGAGTAGATTTAGCGTAATTCTTAAGGGCCCTCGAATTTTGAGGTCAATGAGCATTGGCTGCACCAGCTGCATTAGTCCCTAACAAGAGAGTCAGCCTATTCTTTGAAGCCAAGCATTAACTTGTAACTATAAAGTCCTAGTTGGCATCTTCTTCCAATAGAAGGCTATTTTATCGACACAAAAATCTGTTTAGTGTAACTACCATCAGTGATTTTAGCTAGATCTAAATAACTTGCTGTAGTGTCTCCATTAGCACTTGCTGCCTCACCTTGCACTTGCCTTCACAGAGAGGTAGGGTCTTGCTCTATGTTAGGTTTTGGCTTAAGGGATTGTTGTGAATAGTTTGATCTATCCAGACCAAACTTTCTCCACATTAGCAATAAGGCTGTTGTGCTTTCTTATCATTCGTGCATTTTACTAAACCAGACCCTTCAAGAACTTTGTGCATGCACAACTTGGCTGTTTGGCATAAGAGGCCTAGCTTTGAGCCTGTAGCTTTCAACATACCTTCCTCACTAAGCTTCATCATTTGTAGCTTTTGATTTAAAATCAGAAATGTGCGAGTATTCCTTTCACTTGAACATTTACAGGCTATTGTAGAGTTATTTGGCCTAATTTCAATAGTACTGAGTCTCAGGGGATAGGAAGGCCTAAGGAAAAGGAGAGAGAAGGGGGAACATCCAGTAGGCAGAGCAGTAAGAACACACACGTATCAATTAAGTTTGCCTTCTTACATGAGTGTGGTTAGTGGCACTCTCAAAACAATTACAATAGTAACGTCAAAGATCACCAATCACAACAGATGACCAAAATAGGACAGAGACACAGTGAGTACATGCTGTTGGTAACAGTGCAATATATGGAAGCACAATAAAATAGGACAGGCCTGTAATTACATGATGGCGAAAAGCTTGCTGCGTTCTTTAATCTTTATCAAGAGAATCAAAGACTCCCCCTATAAAAAAATAAAATTAGAGACAGGGAATGTAAGGAGTAAAATTGGTTTATTCCCTGCTTCTTGGTGATTATGTGTAATACTCATTCTAATTTAAGCATTTTATGAATAAGCAATTTTCATCAAACTATGGAGGCTGTAAGTTACATAGGCGAATTTGAATTTGAACTTGATGGCTATTCTAGTTGTTTTGAAAATAATATCATCCCAGGTTCTTGCCTTAGCTACAAAATTTCAGTTCAAGTTTAGCTACAAACCTCATTGGAGAATATCAAATATAAGTTTAAAATTTAGTATTTATTCATATAAAGGTTTACAGACTTGATTTCAAGGAATAAAAGCCATCTTTCTCCCACCATCTCCCTTTCACACCCCTTTGAAAGCTTAAGTTGTATTTTATAAAAGTACTTTATAGCCGGGCGCGGTGGCTCAAGCCTGTAATCCCAGCACTTTGGGAGGCTGAGACAGGCGGATCACAAGGTCAGGAGATCGAGACCATCCTGGCTAACACGGTGAAACCCCGTCTCTACTAAAAAATACAAAAAACTAGCCAGGCGAGGTGGCGGGCGCCTGTGGTCCCAGCTACTCCGGAGGCTGAGGCAGGAGAATGGCGTAAACCCGGGAGGTGGAGCTTGCAGTGAGCTGAGATCCGGCCACTGCACTCCAGCCTGGGCGACAGAGCCAGACTCAGTCTCAAAAAAAAAAAAAAGTACTTTATATATTGTCCCTCAAGGAAGAGATCAATATAGAGTTACCTACCCCATTCCCATATATGCCTTTTAAAAAAAAAATCACTTTACTAATTACCGAGTAGCATACAGAAGTAAAACCAAGTTTTAAAAAATGCACCGCAGTTCTGAAGATAGAATTCATTTTTCTCATCTGGTAGACAGCTTTGCAGGTCTTCATTTAATTTGCTGGAAGAAAGTTATTTAATAGATCAGTAACAGACTTTTAAAAAGTCTTGTCCATTCATACTCAGCTGATATTTTAGTAATAGAAGATTCTTTAATAAAAAATTATTAGGAGGGAAGATCCTAGCATTTACCTTAGTGTATCTGAAGATATAATGCTAACTTTTTTATTCTAATATAATGCAGATGTCATTTAGAAAAATTCATATTTTATATAGATTATATATACATTATATGTATACATATATACATATATAATTTTTTTTTTTTTTAGAGACAGGGTTTCACCATGTTGGCCATGCTGGTCTCAAACTCCTGACCTCAGGTGATCCACCTGCCTCAGCCTCCCAAAGTGCTGGGATTACAGTTGTGAGCCACTGCACCTGACCAATATTCTCTTTCTAGATAGCGTTTTAGATTTTTAGTTTACCAGACTCCTCAAATCAGAGTTTCTTAGAGTAGTTGTAACACAGAATCAACACCACTTTAAAATTATTGACCAGGTTGGTTCATCCAAATTATTAGGATGTTGTCTGTGTGTGTCGTTGGAAGGAAGTTAAGATTTTTGACATGTTCTTATAAACATTTCTAGAAGCTGTATTGGTGTCAATTAGGTGGTTTCATATGGTAACCACTCACAACACTGAAGTAGGGGGAGTGGGTGTGGCTGTGTATTTTAAGATTTTTCCCAAAGACATGTAGCCAGTTAGTGGCAGTCATCAAGGGATACATGCCCAGACAATTGTATGTATTGAACCTACTTGTTTGTTTAAAAGGTTATAAACAATCATGCAGAATCATTTCCCCATAGTGCTAAAACCAAGTCCCAGTCAACAGAAGAGGAAAAGTCTTCTAGGTAGATATGACTTGAATAGGAGATTCTAGATGCTGAGTCAGGTTTCCACTTATATGTATCATTATTTGCAAAATTAAGTAACACTAAATTCCTATTTCCTTAGTGTTACAGTCTGGTTTAAATTTTAGCCTCACTACAATATTAGTGTGCTCGCAAAATTAAGTAACACTAAATTCCTATTTCCTTAGTGTTACGGTCTGGTTTAAATTATAGCCTCACTACAATATTAGTGTGCTCCTTTATACAAGTTGCTCAACTTGTGTCTTAGTTTCCTCATTTGTATAAAGGATCTGATAATCCTTTTGCTTATAATTAAAAGGAAGCATATCGATCATCTAAGTCTCTGGCTTTAAGCACTCAGTGACTGGATCACCTTTCCAAGTAAGGAACCTAAACAAAGCCCTAAATTCACAATTACATAATAGATCACCTAATCTGATTAAAATGCAATATTACATTAAAAATAAACTAGCCTTGAAGATAGGCAAACTAGGCCGGGTGCGGTGACTCACACCTGTAATCCCAGCAATTTAGGAGGCCAAGGCTGGTGGATCTCTTGAGGTCAGGAGTTCGAGACCAGCCTGGCCAACATGGTGAAACCCCATCTCTACTAAAAATACAAAAATTAGCCAGGTGTGGTGGTGGGTGCCTGTAATCCCAGCTACTCGGGAGGCTGAGGCAGGAGAATCACTTGAACCCAGGAGGCGGAGGTCGTAGTGAGCTGAGGTCACACCACTGCACTCCAGCCTGGGCAACAGAATGAGACTCTGTCTCAAAAAAAAGCTTAGTTTGTCTTTTTTTTTTTTTTTTTTGAGACAGAGTCTCATTCTGTCGCCCAGGCTGGAGAGCAGTGGCACGAACTTGGCTCACTGCAACCTCCGCCTCCCAGGTTCAAGAGATTCTCCTGCCTCAGCCTCCCAGTAGCTGGGACTACAGGCATGGCTAATTTTTGTATTTTTAGTAGAGATGGGGTTTCAGCATATTGGCCAGGCTGGTCTCGAACTCCTGACTTCAGATGATCTGCCCACCTCGGCCTCCCAAAGTGCTGGGATTACAGCCGTAAGCCACCGCACCCGGCTGCCTTTTTAATACTCAATAGTGCCTTCCTTGTATCTACTCACAGAAACAAAACATATCAGTATCAAAACAAATATGAATGCATACAAGGTTTACAGTGAGTAGGACGTAGCAGAGAGGGCAAGTTACACTCAGCCACAGAAGCACCATGACTCTACAGCCTCAGGGAGAGGTGGCATCTCAGGGTCAACTAAACTATGTGACCAGTGGCCTAACCCAACCATTCTCCCCCTTCCCCATAAGCACCCACACACGCCCTTGTAAACCAGCTACAAGCTTTGTGTTGAAGACAGGAAGACATCAGACCCACCACCTGTACTTGGAGGTGACCATCCTTCACTGAATCCAACCGTAAGGGCAGGGGTAGGAGAGTCCCTCTCTTCAACTTTGAGCCTGGAAGGATGCCTTATACTTTTGAGGTAGGGGTGTGTGTGCGCGTGTGTGTCTGTCTGTGGGGTGTGTGTGTGTGTGTGTGTGTGTGTGTGTGTATATATATATATATATATTTTTTTTTTTTAATGTACTTTGCAAAATAGAGTGAGCAGTCAGTCCTGCTGTTAGTATTGGAAAGCGACTGGCACAACATTGGAGCTTTTGACTCAATTCTTCCCAGAGGGACCAGAGGTAAATGAAGCTGGACCAACACATGAAGACCATGTGACCCCAAGGACAACACAAATAGCTGTTGCAGCTCTGCCAGTCACTTTCAGCTCTGCAGTAAGGCTTATATTCAGATAGAAAAGTGGGAAGGGCAGTTGGGCGCGGTGGCTCACGCCTGTAATCCCAACACTTTGGGAGGCTGAGGCAGGTGGATCACGAGGTCAGGAGATCGAGACTATCCTGGCTAACATGGTGAAACCCCGTCTCTACCAAAAATACAAAAAATTAGCCGGGCGAGGTGGCACGTGCGTGTAGTCTCAGCTACAAGGGAGGCTGAGGCAGGAGAATCGCTAGGAGGTGGATGTTGCAGTGAGCCAAGATCGTGCCACTGCACTCCAGCCTGGAAGACAGAGTGAGACTCTGTCTAAAAAAAAAAAGAAAAAGAAAAAGAAAAGTGGGAAGGGTAGAATCCCGAGGCCTCTACAACTGTCACTAGGAAAAAAAAAAAAAAAAAAGTTCTTGTTATTCAAACCGCAACTTTACAGAAAGAAACTTGATATGAATTACCAGTTATCTTAACTACAGTGATGCCCATATACCAAGTTCATTTCCTCTGGGCAAAAGTGGTAGTCGAAAAGACTTCAGAACTCCCTGCATCACTCACCTGGAGGGCCCGTCCTTTGGTTTCAATGGGGAGAGTAAATGCAGAAATGGCACATACAACACAGACAGACGAGAAGAGACACAGGGCCCCCAGTATTGAAGCACTCATAAGAACCTGCAAGTCACAAGAGAATTACTCACTTTATTATGCTCCAGTCACCTCTAAACTGTTCTTTATGTGAAAGGGAAAATACGGAGTCACTTCACTAACATGGTCCTTTACAGCCATTCTGCAGGTTGTACCCTTCCTGACAAATTGATTTATCTGAGCCACTCTGGTGTAGTCATTTTGTATGATTAAGCCAAGAGCAGGGACCGGCATTAACACGCGTTGGCCAGGTAAGACCCCTCTTGGCACCCACCTGTCAGTCATCTCCAGATCCAAGTTTTGATATCTGGAGAAGATGGGGGATCTGCCCGTTTTCCCACCCCCTTTCTCATACCAATTCAGCTTGCTTAACTTCTAACTCTCACTTCATGCTATATCCTCTCTCTGCCAAATATCCATTATCCCTTCGGTCCTGACAGCAAGAAACAGGCAAAAGTTTTTTTTTTTGGAAGAGATGTTATCTCAGGGTCTCTGAAAGGATTGCTAATGTGTCTTGTCTCTGGTTATGGAGTTGTGTGACAAGCCTTGTGTGACACCAGAACTCTTTGGTGTCAATTTTTCCACAGTAACTGGGTTTCTGTCCATCTGAACACACGCTTTGGCCTGGATTTTTCATGCAGATACTGGCTAATTCAGATACTCCATCTCATACTTCAGTTTCTCTTGGTCTGTGTTCTTGGTAGTTCTCCATGAATCTCACAACAACAGTAAAGTATGAAGTGGTTAACCAACAGCAAAGCTCTCTAGAATCATAGAATAACATATTATAATTTAGAATGGCCTAGAAACTATCTGGCTGAATACAATTTCTTCCCTTTACAGATGAGCCTAGACTAAGTGACTAGTCTCAGTAACTACTTGTCCAAAGTCACATACAGATCCTGACACACAGCCTGGTGGTACCACCACCACTTAGGTTCCCTTATGATACACAATTTGGGAGTATACCTCCTGTGTTTCAGGGCTGCTGCCTTCCAAAACACTAAATAATTCCACTCACCGTGCAAACAGAACCCACAACATCGATCTCACTAATTATTTTGCAATTGCCCTAGCAAGTTATAGGTACTATGCTTATTTTTCTCCCAAAATTACAATTTTCCCCAAACAGGAGTTTGTATAACGTGTGTGTGTGTGTGTGTGTGCGTGCGCGCGCACGCGTGTGTGTACGCGTGTTTACTGCTGGAAGTCTCGGAAGCAAGCTCAGAAAAGGGATAGAAACCAAAAGGCCAGGCAGTCTGAGCTAAGATCAGATCATGCCATAATTAGGCACGTGTCTAGATTCTGTCATTATTGCTACTTCTATTACTGGACACCAAAATTCTAGCCACCACCAGAACGAATCCTAAACTATCCCCACTTTATATCCTTATACCACATTTAAAGTCCTGGGTAGTGTGAGACCCAGATGAGTTGAGTTTGGGTCACCTACCTGTGCTCCAGCAGTCACGGTCAGGGAGAGTAACTGCCTAGGCGTTCTGGCTTCCCTGAAGCTTCGTAACAAGACTCAACAATCCACTAGATGTTACCAGATTTTTTTTTGATAAATTCTACCTAAGTTTACTAAAGTCAGTTTCTATTGTTTGTAAGCAAGAACTCTGAGTAATACCTGATTATAAAAATAATCTTGGAAATTTGTTAAAATGCAGATTTTCAGAGACCACTCCAGATTTACTATATCAAAAGTAAAGAGATCTGTTGTTAATCTCTTCTTCTAAAAAGCAACCCAGACTAGGGATAGAGAGACATTATATAATGACACAAGGCTCAATCCACCAAGAAGACGTAGCTATACTAAAGGTTATACATCAAACAAAAGAGCTTCAAAATACATTCAGCAAAACTGTTAGAAATAAAAGGAAAAATAGACATCCATGAATAGTTGGAGACTTTAATACTCCTACCTCAACAATTGATAGAACTATTAGATAGCAAATCAGCATAGAACTTTATGACACCATCAAACAATGGGATCTAACTGACACTTGTAGGACAGTACACCCTATAACAGCAGAATATATCTTCTGTTCAGGTGCCCACTTAACGTTCACCAAGATAAGCCATATCCAGGGCCCTAAAATGAACCTCAACAGATTTAAAAGAATTGAAATCAGAGAGTGTGTTCTAGTCCTAAAAGGATGTCAAGCTAAGAACAGGTAACAGCAAAATCTCCAAACACTTCTGTGTAATCCACACACTAGTCTCAAGAAAAATTAAAAATACATGGAATGGAATGAAAACACAACATGTTAAATTTATAGGACAGAGCTAATAGGAACAAAAACAGAATACTTAGGATTAAACTTAACAAGAAATGTATAAGAAAATTATAACTACTAAATACACAAAAAATCTATTTCAGTTCTTAGGATAATACAATCTTATAAAAATATAATCTTCACCAAAACAATCTGTAATTCTAATAGAAATTAAAATGCCAACAGGATTTTGAAAAAACACGAATTCTAAAGTTAACTTGGCTGGGCAGAGTAGCACGCACCTGCAGTCCCAGACACTTGGGAGGTTAAGGCAGAAGGACCACTTAAGGCCAGGAGTTAGAGGCTGTGGTGTTCTATAATTGCACCTGAGAAGAGTCCCTGTAATTGTACTCCAACCTAGCGGGATCCGTCTCCAAAAAATAATAATAATAAGAGATACAGAAATGTCAAAAGACAAATTACCACAAACTTTTTAAATAAACTGGATTCCTTATGTAGTAAAGTTAATTTGAAAAGAATTAACATATAAAAATTAGGCAACTTCTGAAAACATGTGGAGGTACAGGGAGTCGGACGGGTTATTTACCTAGGAGAAATTAAAGTGCAGTCATTAGCAGTGTAGCGTTGGTGCTGGAATAAAGAGATCAGTAAAGCAGTGAGTCACAAAATAGATCCAAACATCTATGGGCATTTGGTTTATTATATAACAGGGACATGTTTAATCATTTGAGGGGAGACAGACAAGGATGACTGATGGCCTCAGAGCAGCCAGCTAGGCATTGTTTTGTTGGTTTTTAAAGCTAGATCCTTACTTCAGGCCTTGTGTATAAATAAATTATGAAAAAATCAATTTGCTGGGCGCGGTGGTTCATGCCTGTAATCGCAGCACTTTGGGAGGCCAAGGTGGGTGGATCACCTGAGGTCAGGAGTTTGAGACCAGCCTGACCAACAAGGTGAAACCCCATCTCTACTAAAAGTACAAAAATTAGCCAAGCATGGTGGTGCACACCTGTAGTCCCAGCTACTCAGGAGGCTGAGACAGAAGAATTGCTTGAACCCGGGAGGCAGAGGTTGCAGTGAGCTGAGATCACGCCACTGAACTCCAGCCTGGATGATGGAGCGAGACTCCGTCTCAAAAAAAAAAAAAAAAAAAAAAAGAAAAGGAAAAAAATCAATTTAAAGTTAGATGAAACACTGAAAGCCTCTGAACTTTCAATTTTTATAAATATTTGCAGAAATATGAACAAGTGATGAAGGCCACTGAAGCCTGACAGAAAACAAACACCTTAAGTGAAAATAATTGGTAAATTGACTACATACAAATTAATATTTTGTTTGCCAAAAAACTTGATCGTAAAACCAAATTAGAAACAATGTAAAAACATCTGTAGTATGATGACACATGGCTAACAGCCTGTAGAAAAATTGCAAATTACATTAAAAATTTAATAAAATATAAAAAGATAGTAAATGAAAGCTGCTGAAATTGATTAATAATGAACAACGTGCAAATTAAGACAAGATATAATTTATCGTTCACCAGATTGAAAAAGGTTTAAAAACTCGCTATCCCTGGCCAGGCACAGTGGCTCACACCTGTAACTGCAGAGGTTTGGGCGGCTGAGGTGGGAGGATCTCTAGCTAGAGCCCAGGAGTTCATGACCAGCCTGGGCAACACAGGGAGACCCTGTCTCTACAGATAATAAAAAAATCAGTCAGACACAGCAGCACACACCTGTACTCTCAGCTACTCAGAAGGCTGAGGTGGAAGGATCGCTGGAGCCCAGAAGTTTGAGACTGTAATGAGCCATGATTTTGCCATTGCATTCCAGTCTCAGTGACAGAGTGAGACACTGTCTCAAAAGAAAACAAAAATGCTATCCCTTTTGGTGATGATGAAAACAAATGGATGCTTTAACAATGTGTTTAACAATGTGTTCATAGACCTGAATAGTCATTTCTCCAAAGAAGCCATACAAATGGCCAAGAGGTATATGAAAATGTGCTCAACCTCACTGATCATCAGGAAAATGAAAATCAAAACCACAGTGAGATATATCACCTCACACATGTCTATCACAAAGACAAGATAAGCTTTGGCGAGAATGTAGAGAAAGGAAACCCACTGTCAGTATGAAGCCACTATGGAAAATCCTATTGCTATTTCTAAGGAAGTTAAAAGTAGTACTACCAGACGATTCAGCAATCCCTCTGCTGAATACACACCCTAAGAAAATAAAATCACCACCTTGGAAAGATATCTGCCCTCCCACCGCAAATGCTCACCGCAGCATTACACAGTAGCCAAAATATGGAAACAACTCATGTGTCCACCAACAGATGAATAAAGTGTGATATATACATGCAATGAAAGAAGAGTCGGCCTTAAAAAAGAAGGAAATGGGCCGGGCGCGGTGGCTGACACCTGTAATCCCAGCACTTTGGGAGGCTGAGGCGGGCGGATCACGAGGTCAAGAGATCGAGACCACCCTGGCCAACATGGTGAAACCCCATCGCTACTAAAAGTACAAAAATTAGCCGGGCGTCGTGGCGCTTGCCTGTAGTCCCAGCTACTCAGGAGGCTGAAGCAGGAGAATTGCTTGAACCCAGGAGGCGAAGGTTGCAGTGAGCCGAGATCGCGCCACTGCACTCCAGCCTGGCGACACAGCAAGACTCTGTCTCAAAAAGAAAAAAAAGAAGGAAATGCCATTTGCAACAATTATTCTAAAAACTAATAATAATAATAATCCAGGCACAAACAGACAAATACTGCATGATCTGTCTTACATGTGGAATCTAAAAAAATCAAAAAATTAAAAAAAATCAGATACATAGAATAAAACGATTACCAGGGTAGGGGAAAATGGGAAAATGTAGGGGAGAAAAAAAGAATGTGTTTCTAATAAATTGTTATACTAAGAAGTGCATACATTTTAAAAAATATAATACATAATTTGATAAGATTGGTCATCCACCTTTAAATGTACATTCTTTGGACCTAGAAATTATTCAATAGACTTTTTCTACAGAATTCTGCTTTTCCCCTCCAACATGCTCCTAAGTCACTGCCTTACTTCCCATGTGTCTCTGCCCTATTGTAGAAGCTCTCTCTAACCACCTCATCACTAGCTCCTTTCCCTGTTTTATCTTTTCGTAGCGTTAATCACATCTGATGTATTACCCGACTGTTCATCCCTTGTCCATTCTCCACTAGTATGTAACTTCAAAGAATCAGACCTTGACTATTTTAAAGTGTCTGGAACATAAAAGGGCTCAATAACTATATGTTAAGTGATTAAAATAGTTGCACATAAGCTGGGTATGGTAGTGCATGCTTATAGTCCCAGATATTTGAAGGCTGAGGTGGGACGATCATTTGAACCCAAAGTGTGAGGCTACAGTGAGCCACGATCACTCCCGTGAATAGCCTCTGCAGCCTGGGCAACAAAGCAAGACCCCATTTTTTGGAAAAAATAGTTGCATGTGGACAGGAATAAAGGCCTGTTGTGCACGACGTTCAGTTTCCCATTGCTTGTAAATAGCAGAAAAAAATAAAATGGAAACAATGTATTCATTGACAAGGTGATGGCTATCTAATTACGGCACATCCATGCCAGAGAAATCTATGCACCTACTTAAAAGAATGAGGGTAATCTACATGTACTGACATAAGATTATTAGTGAGAAAAGGCAGTTGCCATAGATAGATAGATAGATAGATAGATAGATAGATAGATAGATGTGTGTGTGTTTATACACAGACATATCTACATATATATTCACACAGATGTAACTATACACTGTAAAGAGGCATCTGACTCCATCTGACATTTGCTGATGGCCTTTAAGCCTCACTCCTCCCCCTTTCTTTTGTGTTCCACATCTCGACAAGCTTATGAGAAAGGCTGAGTGCTCCTTCCTTTGGTGCTAGCAGGAGATTTAAACCACAAAAGCCCCTGCCCTTGCATAGGCACCCTCACCACGGTTCCACCCTAACCACAGTCCCCTTCCCTTGCTCTCTCAGGCCATTTCTGACCTACTTGAGAGGTCTGTCCTACTCTCCCAGGACCTCAATTTTGTAAAATAAGGTAAGAAACATTTTTATGCCCTCTTGGTGTGTGTGTGTGTGTGTCATCATCAGTCTCAACAACTGAACCAAACTTTGAAAAGGGGGTTATCCATCTGCCTCTGCAGGTCACCATAACACAGATACATCTAGATAGATATACAGATATTCATGGAAGTAAATATATCTACAGATACACAAGCATCTATATATAATACATATAACATGTATATAAAACACACATCTATATATACATACATATCCACATATACACAAATATGACTGGAACACACACAGACATGCCCAGAGAGACAAAATATATGTATACGAAAGCATCTGGAAAAATATAGCCAGAACTACAAACAGTGATTATCTCTGGTAGTAAATTACAGATAATTTTCCCTTTCTTATAACTTACAGGTCACATTTGACAGTTTAGAAACAAGCAGGCTTCCAAATTAATCCATTTTGGGGGGGTCTTGTGATTTGATGGTGCCTTTCTGTCTCGAAGTAAAGAATCTTACGGTAATTTCCTCACACTGTTGATGTACTGATCAATGTATAACCTACTGACACTTAATAGGGGGCAGATGTATTTTAAGATTAGCTAAAGCAGGCTGTGTGCGGTGGCTCACGCCTCTAATCCCAGCACTTTGGGAGGCTGAGGCAGGTGGATCAATTCAGCCCAGGAGTTCGAGACCAGCCTGGCCAACATGGTGAAACTCCTTCTCTACTAATAAAAAAAATTAGCTGGGCACGGTGGCACACACTTGTGGTCCCAGCTACTCAGGAGGCTGAGGCACAAGAATTGCTGGAACCTGGGAGGCGGAGGTTGCAGTGAACGGAGACTGCACCACTGCACTTCAGCCTTGGTGACAGAGTGAGACTCTGTCTAAAAGATTAGCTGAAGCATGAAATTTTACTATCTTGCACATAGATCTTTATAGCCTATATGTTGTAGTCTGCAGCTAATGAATGTAACCTCTGTATTATACCCTCCAATGAAAAGAGGAAAACGCTGATGTGAAAGACCTCCTTCTCTTCTTTTAAACTTTCCTGTAAAAACCTTTCTCCTTGTGACAGACTCCAGAACACCCAACTTTGTGGTCATCACATTTGGCTTTCGATAAACCTTTATAAAATTATTTCTATCTCAAAAACCTTAATTTCTTTATTCTTTTTTTTTTTTTTTTTCATTGAGACAGGGTCTCACTCTGTTGCCCAAGCTGAGTGAGTGCAGTGGTGTGGTCACGACTCACTGCAGCCTTGACCTCCTGGACTCAAGTGATCCTCTCACCTCAGCCTCCCAAGTAGCTCAGACTATAGGCATGTGCCACCACACCCAGCTAATTTTTTATTTTTTGTAGATGTGGGGTCCCACTACGTTGCTCAGGCTAGTCTCAAACTCCTAGGATCAAGCAATCCTCCCACTTTGACCTCCTGAAGCACTGGGAGTATAGGCGTAAGCCACCATGTCTGGTCAACAGTCTTAATTTTGATGATATTCAGTTACATACTTCTATGTTTGAAGCTCTACAACAAGCATATTTTTATATTCAGAAAACAATATAAATGACTGTAAACTTTGTTAATATTAAATATGTTAATACAGTAGGCTGGGCACGGTGGCTCACACCTGTAATCCCAGCACTTTGGGAGGCCAAGGTGGGAGGATCACCTGACGTCAGAAGTTCGAGACCAGCCTGGCTAACATGGTGAAACCCCATCTCTACTAAAAATACAAAAAAAGTTAGCCAGGTGAGGTGGCAGACACCTGTAATCCCAGCTACTTGGGAGACTGAGGCAGGAGAGTCTGTTGAACCTGGGAGGCAGAGGGTGCAGTGAGCCAAGATTGTGCCATTACACTACAGCCTGGGCAACAGACAGAAACTTTGTCTAAAAAAAAAAAAGTTAATATAAGAAATAATGAAAAATAATGAACTATTCTTCCAATTCAAGAAGTTAAAGTTAATAAACCTAAGAAATTAGTGCAACAGAAATAAAAACAAAAGCTTAAATGAATACATTGGAAAATACAAATAAGTGGGGTTGATAAATTGATGCAGGAAATATTTTATTTTAGGAAAAAATAAACCTAGTTAGAAATTAAAGTAAAAAATCATGGCATTAAGGATGTGAAAGAAGATTGGGTGTAGTGGCACATACTTGTAATCCCAGCACTTTGGGAGGCACAGATGGGAGGATCATCTGAGGCCAGGAGTGCAAGACCAGCCTGGCCAACACAATGATACCCCATCTCTAAAAAATAAACAAAAAAAAGATGTGAAAGAGAAAATCATCGCTAATATAGAGGAAAGGCAAAGAACCAGAAGAGAATTGTCCCCAAAGTTCAATGCTAATAAATTTGAGTGGAGGATTCAGTAAAAATGTTTCCTGACATTTACTTAAAAAAAAAAGATAAAACTAAGAGAAACAACCAAAGAAGAAACAGAAGGACCAAAGAACCACATTCTCCAAAGTGCCAGGATTCCCTCTTTCACAGACAGCTCTTTCAAACCTCCAAGGAACAGAGTCTAAAGAGAAAAGAAAATCTTCCCATGTCTTTTTAATAAGAGTAGAATGAAGGCCAGGTGTGCTGGCTCACGCCTGTAATCCTAGCACTTTGGGAAGCCAAGGCGGATGGATCACCTGAGGTCAGGAGCTTGAGACCAGCCTGGCCAACACAGTGAAACCCGGTCTCTACTAAAAATACAAAAATTAGCCGAGCGTGGTCGCAGGCGCCTATAATCCCAGCTATTTGGGAGGCTGAGGCAGGAGAATCACTTAAACCCAGGAGGTGGAAGTTGCAGTGAGCAGAGATCGCACCACTGCACTCCAGCCTGGGGGAAAAAAAAAAAAAAAAAAAAAAAATGGAATGACAGTCATTCCGGAACCTAACAAGATAAAACACATATCCGCAAACAGTCCCAGTCACCATCCATTTATGAGTAGTGATTCAAAAATGACAAATACTGTCAAATAAATCTCAATAGTTTACCAGCTGAGGCAAAGGCTCTTGCTGAGTGGGAGTCCTCGCTGGCCACCCAGCATCGCAGTCCCAGGGCTCTCCCTCACCACTCTGGCTGCCTTCAGGTGTTTTCCAATCAACCCCTTGCATCTGCTTCTCTAAAGACTGAAATTCGTATTTCAGTAAAATAGTTGAATACAAATAAATGTTTTAAAAAATAGCCAATTAGGGCCGGGCGCGGTGGCTCAAGCCTGTAATCCCAGCACTTTGGGAGGCCGAGACGGGCGGATCACAAGGTCAGGAGATCGAGACCATCCTGGCTAACACGGTGAAACCCCGTCTCTACTAAAAAATACAAAAAACTAGCCGGGCGAGGTGGCGGGCGCCTGTAGTCCCAGCTACTCTGGAGGCTGAGGCAGGAGAATGGCGTGAACCCGGGAGGCGGAGCTTGCAGTGAGCTGAGATCCCGCCACTGCACTCCAGCCTGGGCGACAGAGCGAGACTCTGTCTAAAAAAAAAAAAAAATAGCCAATTAGAAATCATTTGCAAAATGTTTTGAGCACCAGGTCACTCAAGTAAGAGGTATTATGTATAGTAGGAGAAAGGAACACAAAAATTAGCAAACTACGCACACATTCTGGTCCTCATGGGGAGTAAAGTCTATTGGAAGAGACGGGCAATTACAATATTGTTGCAGTCTTGTTGTCTGAGGTATTACCTGGAGTTCTTGTCTCATGACCAAGAAAATTACGGAGTGTGGACACCAAGGGTGAGGTTGGAGAGAAAGTTATTAAGCGGAAGAGGAAAGCTCTCCACTGGGGAGAGGGGACCCAGAAGAGGATTGCCATTTTTTCAGTTGAATACAAAAGCTTTTATAAGAAACTTCCCTGCCTGTGTAACTTCCCTTATCTGTGTAGCTACTTGTGTAACTGCCCTTATCTGTGTAGCTGTGGGCATGTCTCAGGCAAGCCTCCCTTCTGTGCAAGTTCCCACATAGCCCACCGTGGACGTGTCTGTGGAAGTGGAGGAAATGTTTTCCCAGGAGCCTGCTCATTACACATTACACAAAGAACAAAGGCATTTCTCCATTGGGCCTTGCTCCCTTCTCTGTGCAGCTACAGCTTGATTTTTCAGGCTGTTTCTCTGTTTAAAAGAATTCCATAGGCCGGGCGCAGTGGCTCTCGCCCGTAATCCCAGCACTTTGGGAGGCCGACGCAGGTGGATTACCTGAGGTCAGGAGGTCGAGACCAGCCTGGCCAACATGGTAAAACCCTGTCTTTACTAAAAATACAAAAATGAGCCGGGCGTGGTGGCAGATGCCTGTAATCCCAGCTATTCAGGAGGCTGAGGCAGGAGAATCGCTTGAACCTGGGAGGCAGAGGTTGCAGTGAGCTGGGATCGCACCATTGCGTTCCAACCTGGGTGACAGAGCTAGACTCTGTTTCCAAAAAACAAACAAAAAATAGAATTCTATGGAGGACTTGCCTTAACTGTCTACTTAACTGTTTTTTGTTTGTTTGCTTGTTTTCCATTCTCCTCTCTCACTACAATAAGTGATATGAAGGAAAAGCTCTAGGTGCCATAAGAGCTCACAGCAGGGAGGCCAGACGGGTTCGGGGAGAGATGTCAGGAGTTTAATTTCAAACATGCTGGGTTTAAGATGCTTTTGACACATCCAGGTGAAAATGCTGGGGAGGTGATCAGGTGGATGAATCTGGAGCGGGAAGCAAGGCCTTGTCTAGAGATAGAAGTTTGGGATTCATGAGTAAGTCATTGGTAACTAAAGTAATAAAATGGATGATATCATCTCAATGGAGAGTGAAATAAGAAACTATAAGGTTCTAATATTGAGCAATAAGAAATCCACAACAAAAGGAAGAGTAGAGGAAGACAAGTCACAAAGAGATGGGGAAGCAGCAGCCACAGAGGTCAGAGGAAACCCACAGAGTGCAAGTGAGGGAGCCACCAGAAGGGAACACGGGATGCTAGAGGGAGAGCATGGCTAGCAGTCTGTAACGTGGGTCAAAGGTCAGAGGAGATGAGGGATTAAAATGACCTTTGAACCTAGAGACACGGAAGTCACTGGAGACCTTACCAAGAATGATTTTGGTGGAGTAGAGATGGCTACAGCCAGATTGGAGGAGGTGAAGGAATGAGTGGAAGGCAGGAAATGAAGCGGGAAGAGAACCCTTTTAAGGAGTTTAGCTGGAAAGAGGAGAAAAGCAATAGTGAACAAGGTTGATTTTACAGCTTGGAAGCTGTGGAACCTGAAGCACATTAAATGCTGATTGGAAGCATTCAGCATCAAGGGATAGATAGAAATCACAGAAGGGCTACCATTATAAACCCAAAAAACTCAAGAAACTCAAATGAGAAAGTATTAGGAATGCATTCAGTAAGCTGGTTGTTTAAAAATCAATATTTTAAAAAATCCATTCCAAATAGTTATCTGTATTTAGATATCTGTATTTAGATAACAATTTGGAATGGATTTTTTTAATATTGATTTTTAAGCAACCAGCTTACTGAATACATTATTATCTGTATTTAGATAACTATTTAGAATGCTAAAATAGAAGTTATAATGAAAGAAAATAATCCATTCCTAATAACAACAAAATGCCATAAGATGCCTAGGAATAAACATAGCAAGACACACAGGATCTATTTGAAGAAAACAATAAAATCCCAGCAAGGGCCATAGGAGGAAAGATTGAACAAAGAGAGCGACAAACCTTGTTCTTGGACACGTAGACAACGCTGTAAGAAAAAAAGTCAATTTTTCCTCTATTAGCCAATACACTGAAAACATTAACAATGAAAAGTTAATAGGATTTGGGCGGAATGTTACTAAGTATTCTGAAAAAGAGCAATGAAGTAGGTTTTGAACAGCCAGTTTAAAAAAATGTGTATAAATCTCATTAGAGTAATAAAAAGAACTCGTCAGTGACAAAAGCAGATGGATCAATGGACGAAAATAGCGAGCTAGAAATAGGCCAATTGTGGGAACAAAAGCAAACAGACATTTCTGACCTGTGAGTAAAAAATGGATTTTCAATACATCGTGTTGGAACAGCCGGCTTGCCATCGGGGGAATTGTACAGCTGTTTCCGGCACTGGACCTCACGCCTCAATAGACGCCCATGGCTTGAAGAGGGCACAGCAGGGATATCTGGGTCAGAGTCTGGGTTGCATTCACTTTGTGAAATGTGAGTAAGTTGGACACGTATGATGTGGGCACTTCCACGTGTCTGCTATACTTCAATTAAAAGTGTACACTCCCGCTTTGCCCTCTCAAAAAAGAAAATGCCATAGAAGGCCTGGAAGAAAAGAGGTGTGTGTTTTTATAATCCTAATGCAGACTCCAGAAATATAGAGAAGAAATACTGATACATTGGAGTGTCTATGAACCCCGCACAGAAAAAGAAGAACATGAACAAGAATGAAAGACAAATAAAAAAACTCTGCAACGTAATTGCCAAATGCGGAATATTTGTGATATGCCAGAAAAATTGTTAAAAATCCTTTATAGACACACCCACCCGCACACACATTTATATACATACACATTTATCAGAGGCTCTTACAGATTCATGTTTTAAAGACTGAATTGAAAAATGGGCAAGTACCTGAGTGGGCAAGCTAAAAAAAAGATAAATTGCCCAATTAAAATATGAATAAGAACATTCAGTACCATTCCTAATAAAAGAAACACTAATTACAATAATCAAGAGGTATCATTTATTGCCAGTGAGATTGGCAAAGATGAAAGACTAACATCTGTGGCAGATATGTGAAGCAGCAAGGCTCTCAGGCACTGGTACAACTCGCCCGGGAGGACTTGAGCACAATGTACCAAAATGAAAGCGAGCAGACCCCTTCACCTACCGATCCAATTTCTAGGGATTCACCCTAAGGAGATAATTGCATAATTGGATAAAAATGTAAGCACAGCTGGGCCCAATGGCTCACGCCTGTAATCCCAGCACTTTGGGAGCCAAAGTGGGAGGACTGCTTGAGCCCAGGAGTTCAAGCCCAGCCTCCAACCTGGGCAACATGGCAAGACACTATTTCTACCAAAAAAAAAAAAAATAGCAGGGTGTGGTGGTGAGCACCTGTAGTCCCAGCTACTCAGGAAGCTGAGATAGGAGGATCACGTGAGCCCAGGAAGTCGAGGTGGCAATAAGCTGTGATTGCACCACTGCTTGCCAGCCTGGGCAACAGAGTGAGACCCTGTCTAAAAAAAAAAAAAGCAAGCACAAGCATGCTCATTACTGTTTTTTGTTTTTTTGTTTGTTTGTTTTTGGGGGGTGGTTGTGGGGAGAAGGATAGAGTCTCGTTCTGTTGCCCAGGATGGAATGCAGTGGCATGATCTCAGCTCACTGCAACCTCCACCTCCCAGTTTCAAGCGATTCTCCTGCTTCAGCCTCCAGAGTAACTGGGATTACAGGCGCCCACCACCACACTCAGGTAATTTTTGTTTGTTTAGTAGAGACAGGGTTTTGCCATGTTGGCCAGGCTGGTCTCGAACTCCTGACCTCAAATGATCTGCCTGCCTCGGCCTCCCAAAATGCTGGGATCACAGATGTGAGCTACCATGCCTAGCCTTATTATTGTGGTTTATATTAAAATATTTCTGAAATAGTCGAGATGTTCAATAATACAGAACTAACTGAAAAGAAACTTTTGGGATATACATACGATGAAATAGTTTTCAGTTTGATGCTTATTTTTTATATTTATGGACATGAAAAATGTCTACAACATATGAACAAAATGTCTTTTTCTTCCTTTTCCTTTCCTTCCTTCCTTTTCTTTTCTTTCTCCCCTCCCTTTCCTCTGTCCATATATTTAAAAAAAAAGAGAGAGAGAGCAAAAGAGCAGGCTATAAAAAGTACTATGATATTCGGGTGAAATTTTTTTTTTTTTTTTTTTTTTTTTTATTTATGAGACGGAGTCTGGCTCTGTCTCCCAGGCTGGATGGAGTGCAGTGGCGCGATCTCGGCTCACTGCAAGCTCTGCCTCCCGGGTTCACGCCATTCTCCTGCCTCAGCCTCCCGAGTAGCTGGGACCACAGGCGCCCGCCATCGGGTGAAATTTATACTCTTTTTTTTCATTTGAATCTACATCACTAATAATGCATATGCATATTTATACACACATACATAGGAAAATATATTTTAAAAGCCTCATTAAAATATTTATATTTGTTATCATTAAATGGTGAGATATTAGTAAAGTTTCAAGTCTACTTTGTAGGTTTTTATGTTTTCAGGATGGAAGAAAAAAAGATGGGGTTTCACCATGTTGGCCAGGCTGGTCTCGAACTCCTGACCTCAGATGATCAACCAGCCTCGGCCTCCCAAAGTGCTGGGATTACAGGCATGAGCCACCACAATCAGCCAGAAATGTAAATTTTTTACGCAGTCAGGTTTACCATCTTTTCCTATATCTTTACAGCGTAATATAAAGTGTTTTCCAAAATTCTGAAATCTCCTCTTTCATGGCAATAATACATGGCAATGTGAACTGAGAGTTGTCTTATAAGATTGCTCTACCCTTTCCCTCCTCCAATTTACTCTCTGCAAACAACCAGAGTGATCTTTTTATTATCTTTTTATTTTTTTGAGACAGAGTCTTACTCTGTCAGCCAGGCTGGAGTGCAGCAGCACGATCCTGGCTCACTGCAACCTCCATCTCCAGGGTTCCAGCAATTCTCCTGCCTCAGCCTCCCAAGTAGCTGGGACTACAGACGCATGCCACCATGCCTAGCTAATTTTTGTATTTTTAGTAGAGATGGGGTTTCACCATGTTGGCCAGGCTGGTCTTGAACTCCTGACTTCAGGTGATCCGCCCACCTCGCCCTCCCAAAGTGCTGGGATTACAGGCATGAGCCACCGCGACAGGCCAGAGTGATCTTTTTAAAAAACAAAACTGATCGTATCCCTCATTTGCTTAAAACCCTTAAAATTTTCCCCACTGCTCCTAAGGTAAAAATCTAAAGTCCTTAATATGCCTGGAAGGCACATTCTGTCCCTGCATTTCTCTCCATTTGGCTCGCCAAGGCTATTTTCTATTCCTAGAACACATTGATGTCCATCCCACCTGGAGGCCCTCAAACCAACAGTCTTTCTACTCGAAATGCATTTCCCTTTACACAGCAGTCAGCTTCTCACACTTCAGATCTCAACTCCAATATCACCTTCCCAGAGAGGACTGCCTAAAAAAGCCTGTCACCCCTTTTACTCATTACCACATTACCTCCAAAGCCTAATCACAATCTGGAATTATTTTACATTAATTGCTTATTGATAAAGTACCCAACTTGAACTTAAGTCTCTTGAGGGCGGGAACCTTGTGGTGGTGTGCTGTCAAATGTTCAACAACAGATTCTCAAAAAACCCAAGGCCCTGACTTACATCATTTGTCCATTTCCACAGTGTACACACTACCACCATGACTAATTTCAAACAATGTGACATTAACCAGTTCGCAATTTTTCCTGAAAATTTAACCATCAGCTTTCAAAAGCCAGCCCAGGCCAGCTCCAGCACACCACTGGCACCTCATCTGACTTATTGATTACTGCAAATCAATAGAACTAGAACAATAGCAGGCACAGAGGCCAAGTTCGATAAATGTGTTGAACATTCAGTTGGGATGAAATAATTCTTGATTCTATGCTAACAAATAGACTGTAGCTAATTGAGTCTCTTTTGGTGCTCTAACCGCCAAACTACATAAGAAGCCCTTGGCCAGGCGCGGTGGCTCACACCTGTAATCCCAGCACTTTGGGAGGCCGAGGTGGGTGGATCACGAGGTCAGGAAATCGAGACCATCCTGGCTAACACGGTGAAACCCCGTCTCTACTAAAAATACAAAAAGTTAGCCAAGCGTGGTGGCGGGCGCCTGTAGTCCCAGCCACTCGAGAGGCTGAGGCAGGAGAATGGCGTGAACCCAGGAAGTGGAGCTTGCAGTGAGCCGAGATCGCGCCACTACACTCCAGCCTGGGTGACAGAGTGAGATTCTATCTTAAAAAAAAAAAAAAAAAAAAAAAAAGTCCTCTAAAACTTGTAGAGAATTATTCCAGAAAGAACTTGTTGAACCAAAATAGGACTCTGAATTAAGGAATTCTCCTTCCTCCTAACAGAGTCTCTGTTTGTCTACTTTGCTTTCTTCTGAAACCTGAAAGGCTGAATGATTTCAGCTAGAAAAAGCAGAGAAGACAAGCAAATATATCGGAGTTTGTAGGAGGCTAGAAAAAAGCTAGTTCTGCTGAATTTTGGCAGCATTTCAATTTTTTTTTTTTTTTTTTTGAGAGACCGAGTCTCACTCTGTTGCCCAGGCTGGAGTGCAATGGCGTGATCTCAGCTCACTGCAACCTCTGCCTCCTGGGTTCAAGTGATTCTCCTACCTCAGCCTCCTGAGTAGCTGGGACTGCAGGCGTGTGCCACATACCCGGCTAATTGTTGTATTTTTAGTAGACATGGGGTTTCACCATATTGGCCAGGCTGGTCTTGAACTCCTGACCTCAAGTGATCCACTCACCTCAGCCTCCCAAAGTGTTACGATTACAGGCCTGGGTCACCACGCCCGGCTGGCATTTGAACTTTGAAGGGGTGATAAGGTTGAAGGGATGAGGCTGGAGACCTGGGGATGACAGCTATGCGACTGACAACAATGGAAGTGAGTCAGGCAAAGAGGCTGCTTAAAAGTTTTGCTAGAGTCACAAATGGGGTTTTCCACTGACATCTCTTTGAGGAGATTTTATAGAGACTTTAAATGCTTTTCAATGCCTTTTTTGGATGTTGACCCATCTCATTTGATGAAAACACCATGTGAAGTCTGGCCACAAGGGAAAGGTCTTGGTTGCATTACCCAAATCACAGCCACACACCGTGGGGCTGTAAGGGCCTGTGCTGCAAGCCTCGGGTAAAGCCCAAAGCCATGGATGTGCTGAAAGGACTTTAACCATCCGCAGTAGGTTCCAGCAGTTCACACATCACTAAACCAAGGGATGGCTGGTGTTAGGCACTGGGTGCTTTTGTCCCTCCAAAATTCATAGGTGGAATCCTCAATATGATGGTATCACATTTGGATGTGGGACCTTTGGGGGTGATCAGGTCATGACGGTGGAGCACTCATGAATGGAATTAGCGTCCTTAAAAAGAGATCACAAGGCTGGGCACAGTGGCTCACGTCTGTCATCCCAGCACTTTGGGAGGCCGAGATGGGCGGATCACAGGGTCAGGAGATCGAGACCATCCTGGCTAACACGGTAAAACTCCGTCTCTACTACAAATACAAAAAATTAGCCAGGCGTGGTGGTGGGTGCCTTCTGTAGCCCCAGCTACTCGGGAGGCTGAGGCAGGAGAATGGCCTGAACCCAGAGGTGGAGCTTGCAGTGAGCCAAGATCATGCCACTGCACTCTATCCAGCCTGGGCGACGAGCAAGACTCCGTCTCCAGAAAAAAAAAAAAGAAGTTTGAGATTAGCCTAGCCAACACAGTAAAATCCCATCTCTACTAAAAATACAAAAATTAGTCAGGCGTGGTGGCAGGTGCCTGTAGTCCCAGCTACTTGGAGGGCTGAGGCAGGAGAACTGCTTGAACCTGGGAGGCGGAGGTTGCAGTGAGCCGAGATCACGCCACTGCACTCCAGCCTGGGGGACAGAGCAAGACTCTGTCTGGGGGAGGAAAAAAAACGAGATCACAGATGTACCACCCAGTTTAAGAAAGGAAAAATTTTTTTAAACAAAATAAAAATAAAAGAGACCAGAAAAAACTCTTTCCCCTCTTTCTGGATGGGAGGACACAAGAAGGTAGCTGTCTCCAAGCCGAGAAGAGAGCCCTCACTAGAACCCAAACATATGGGTGCCCGATCTTGAACTTCAAGCCTCCAGAACTATGAGAAATATGTTTCTGCTTTTATAAGCCACCCAGTCTGTGGTACATGCTATAGCAGCCTGAACTAAGACACCCAGCTAGGGCTAAAGTGACTGATCTCCTGAAGTTCCTCAGAATAAGTGGGGAGGCAGTCCCTGACCTATTGGCAGAGGCCTTGCAGTGGTCCCTTCTGTATTTCAGTGAATCTTTAATACTTTTTTTTTTTTTTTTTTGAGATGGAGTTTCACTCTTGTTGCCCAGGCTGGAGTGCAATGGCGTGATCTCGACTCACCTCAACCTCTGCCTCCCAGGTTCAAGTGATTCTCCTGCCTCAGCCTCCCGAGTAGCTGGGATTACAGGCACGCGCCACCAAACCCGGCTAATTTTATATTTTTAGCAGAGACGGGGTTTCTCCATGTTGGTCAGGCTGGTCTCGAACTCCTGACCTCAGGTGATCTGTCCGCCTCAGCCGCCCAAAGTGCTGGGATTACAGGTATGGGTCACCACACCTGGCCCTGAATCTTTAATACTTTTGTAGCAAAATTTTCCTTTATTGTTTTCTTGGACTACATACTCATGACTACTATTATTTTTTACTATCATTAGTTTCTAACAACTAAATATCTTAAAATGTTCTTATTTAAAGTTTCTGGGTGGGTGAATTATTATTAATTAATTTGTTTATTTATGAAAGAGTCTTGCTCTGTTGTCCAGGCTAGAGTGCAGTGGTGCAAACATAGCTCATCACAGCCTTGAACTCCCAGGCTCAACCAGTTCTCACGCCTCAGCCTCCTGAGTAGCTGGGACTATAGGTGCATGCCATCATGCCTGGAGAAACACTCAATTAACTTATTTATTTATTTATTTTGAGACAGAGTCTCACTTTGTCATCCAGGCTGGAGTGCAGTGTCACAATCTTGGCTCAGTGCAACCTCCGTCTCCCAGGTTCAAGAGATTCTCATGCCTCAGACTCCCAACTAGCTGGGATTACAGGTGCCCGCCACCATGCCCAGCCTAATTCTTATATTTTTAGCAGAGATGGGGTTTCACCATGTTGACCAGGCTGGTCTCGAACTCCTGGCCTCATGTGATCTGCCCACTTTGGCCTCCCAAAATGCTGGGATTACAGGTGTGAGTTATTGCGCCCAGTCTGAAACATTCGTTTTAAAAGAGACTTTTGTATTAACCTTATAGTTATTAGAATGTGTAAACATATTACTGATTAAAATGTAATCATTTTAATTTAACTGATTTAACAGCTTGTTTTAGGCAAAAAAATAAAAAAATAAAAAAATAAGAAGGGGGAGCAAGAAGAAGGAAAAAAGAGGAAAAGTGGAAGAACAAGGGGAAGAATTAAGTGAAAGGAAGGACTAATCTCCCAGTCCTCCCTATTGATAGCAGTGCCTCCCAGAGGGTGGCCCGCCATCAGCTGCATCAGATATGCTGGGGATACTTAAAAATATAAGTAACTGAGGCCGGGCTCAGTGGCTCACACCTGTAATCCCAGCACTTTGAAAGGCCAAGGTGGGAGGATCTTGAGCTCAGGAGTTCAAGGCCAGCCTGAGCAACACAGTGAGACCTCATCCCTACTAAAATTTAAAAAAAAATTAGCCAGACATGGTGGCACATGCCTGTATTCCCAGCTACTTGTGGGGCTGAGGTGGGAGGATTGCTTGAACCCAGGAAGTTGAGGCTGTAGTGAGCCCTCAACTGTACCACTGTACTCCAGCCTGGGTGACAGAGTAAGACCTTATCTTTAAGCGGGGGAGGGGAGTGGAAGTAGGTAACTGATCCCCATCTACAGAATCGGCATCTGGGAGTGGAATCCAAGGATCTGTTATCAAGTTACCCTCGTAATTCTGAGAAGCACTAAAGTTTGAGAACTACCCTTAAAGGAAGTGACTAATGAACTCATGAAAGTGACACCAAACCCTACCGTCTACTTAGAGCGGCTCACCCCATCCTAAACCGAGGCAAATATCCTAGCAGCTGGCACAAAGCTTCCCAGATTCGAAACCTCCCCAATCTAAACCTGTTAAGGAAAGCAGAGCATCTCGATTGCACAGAGATTGATGTAACAATACTTTCCAAAATTAAATGATTGAGAAGTATCCATTGGAATAGCATTTCACCTTGACCGTTATTGGGCATCATGATCATATGAGTTGACATTTACTGAGCGCTTACTATATGTCAAACATTGGGTTAATTGCTTTACATTTATTCATCTCATTTCATCCTTAGAGCAAAACTCTGTCATGGGTGCTATTCTTTATCTCCACTTTAGAAATGAGGGTAGCAGGCTGGGCGCAGTGGCTCACACCTGTAATCCCAGCACTTTGGGAGGCTAAGGCAGGTGGATCACCTGAGGTCAGGAGTTTGAGACCAGCCTGGCCAACGTGGCAAAATCCCTTCTCTACTAAAAATACAAAAAATTAGCCAAGAGTGGTGGTGGGTGCCTGTAATCCCAGCTACTCAGGAGCCTGAGACAGGACAATTGCTTCAACCCAGGAGGTGGAGGTTGCAGTGAGCCAAGATCATACCACGGCACTCAAGCCTGGGTGACAGCGAGAGCACAGAAGGAAGGAGAAAAGAAAGAAAGATGGGAAAAGAAAAGAAAAGAAAAATGAAAATAAATGAGGGGAGGGTAGCAGAGTAGCAGAGAAAGATAACTGAGAATGACAAGGAGTTGAGAATCCAGGTGGGCTACAGGCTGCCAAGCAGAGCAGGGCCTTATGGCACCAGGAGACATAGTTCCAGTTGGGTTTTTCCTAACCCACAAACCCACCAACAGCGGCGTAGCCTCTGGGACAAATGCCCACAAATGCCCAGGGAAAACATTCCAGGTGGTCAAGAACTCAATTCCTAATGAAAGCTTGGGAAATGAACTATGCCTCAGTTCAGTCATCCAGAAATAGGGTTAATGTTTTACTACTGGCAGGGCGCAGTGGCTCACACCTGTAATCCCAACACTTTGGAAGGACAAGGCAGGAAGATGGCCTAAACCCAGGAGTTGGAGACCAGCCTGAGCAACATAGTGAGACTCCATCTCTAAAAATAAATAAATAAATAGGCGTGGTGGTGCATGCCTGTAGTCCCAGCTACTGGGGAGGCTCAGGTGGGAGGATCCCTTGGGCCTGGGGGGATTGAGGCTGCAGTGAGCCATGACTGTGCCACTACACTCCAGCCTGGGCAATAAAGCGAGACCCTGTCTCTGGGAAAAAAAAAAACAAAGGACAACTTTTTTTCATCACTAGGTTCTTTTCTGATAAATGATGAAGTACTAAGGAATTTTGAAAAGCAAAAGCACCAGACAAAAGGCATCCCAATTTTTCTTTAAGACAGGTGGGCATTAGCTTGGTTTCTCAGATGTTAAAAAAAAAGAAAAAGTGAAAAAGACAGGTGAGGAAAACATTCCCAAGATAGTTTTTAAAAATTCGTGGTAGCAAAATCCTTGTGTTAAATGGTAGGAAATACACGTTAAAGTCTACTCAGCCCATCCCAACTCCCGTTCTCTGCAATTTCGCCTCTGCCAGCTGCGTTTATATGTAACCCGGACTGTGGGCCACAACTGAGTTAGCTCAAGCACGGACAACTGCCGAGACCTGGACCAGTGGGGGTCTCTGTCTCGGGATTCAGAGAGAACTAATCAGCGTCTTTCAGAGGCCAGAGCGAAGGGTGTGTGTCTGGGATTTGTGGAGCTGCCATAGGCAGCGGCAAGCACAGCACCCTGGTTCTCAGGAATAAGGAAAGCCTGCATGCTTAGGTGGAAACGAGTGACCACAGGCACCAGACAGAGAAAGAGGACAGAGCCTGGGCCCCTGTCAGTGCCCCTACTCCCAGACCGGGCTCGGACTCATTCCTGCCCTTTTTTGCTACAGCCAGGACATGTGGATTTCTGGTTTTTTGTTTTTTGTTTTTTTTTTTTTTGAGATAGAGTCTCACTCTCGCCCAGCCTAGAGTGCAGTGACGCAACCTCGGCTCACTGAAACCTCCACCTCCCGGGTTCCAGTGATTCTTGTGCCTCAGCCTCCTGAGTAGCTGGGACTACAGGCGAGCACCACCATGCCCAGCTAATTTTTGTATTTTTAGTAGAGATAGGGTTTCACCATGTTGCCCAGACTGGAACTCCTGACCTCAGGTGATCCACCCACCTTGGCCTCCGAAAGTGCTGAGATTACAGGCATGAGCCACCGCGCCCAGGCTGGATTTCTGTTTTTTGCAGCCAAAAAAAAAAAAAAAAAAAAAAGGACTGACATGTGCAAAGCAGCAAGCTCCACAGCCCTCTGAGGAACCACGACCCCAAGGGTCGCCATACCTGCCTCTGTTGTTTCTTCTGAAACAAGGCTCCATCCATGGCTCCACGTCACCTTGGGATTTTATCCCAGCCTAAGCCTGGCTCACCTGTGCCCCAGTACCACCTCCCTGCACCTCAGCTGAACCTGCCCGCACTCTCTGGCTCTGTTTTACAGTTGCCACCTGGACAACGGACCAGACAACCATTCTAACTCAGGGTTAGAGCCCACTGTCATTCAACTGCCCAGGCTCCTCGTTTTGACCATTGTTTGCCATCTTCCCCCCATTTTAAAATGGAGCAAACCCTGAATGCAATGCAATGCATACTACTGACTGGAAGCCTGAAAGCCTGGTAGCAGATTTAGCCTCTTTCTACCTAAATCCACCAAACAGCAGGAAAATGGCACCTCGGAAAAACTCATGAAGTCCACAGAAATCCTCCGTTCTGCCTTTAATCTGAAGGGCCCTGGGGTTCCTCTTTCCCCACCCCTCTCAGACTCTCTCCCACTACAGAGTCCTCAGCCGTACCTGGGATATAAATGGCGCCACCATTGCACCAATGCGACACAGGGAGCCGCTGGTTCCCATCCCCAAAGCACGCATAGTGGTGGGGTAGACCTGCAGGGAGAGGCATAGAAAGTACCAGTCAGATAATGTCCATCCTTCCCCGAGCCCTCCTCCTCCCCTTTCCTCCCCAGGTCAGGCTTTGGAATGCATCCAGTACCAAACACAGTTACAGAATATGGAGCGGAAGGTGTTCATTTTCTCAGGTACACAACTTTGAATTTGGGGGACAATATCAGCAAAAAATAAAGACTTCAAAATTATCCTTTAAATGAGCAAATTCCAAAAATGTGTTTCACTGAATATTCCAAATACAATTTTAGAAAGACAAGCTCTGGAATCAGACAGAAGAGCGCCACTTCAGAACTATAAATACATAAAAGTGATTCTACTGAATGGGAAGAAAATACTCCTCAAAGATCCGATGAAGTCTTCAATACAAATACAGCTAAGATAATTAACCAGAGGGCCAGGTACTTGCCACACCATTCCCTGTGCTCTTATTTTTACTTCTTTTCTTTTTTAAAATTAGAGATGGGATCTTACTATGTTGGCCGCACTGGTCTTGAATATCTGGACTCAGCATTCCTCCCACCTCAACCTCCCAAAGTGCTGGGATTAGAGGCATGAGCCACCGTACCTGGCCCCTGTGTTCTTGTTAAATTCCCTAGCCTCTTTGCTGTTGCAGAATCTTACAGCATTTCCTTCCTACTTTCCTTCCTTCCTTCCTTCCTTCCTTCCTTCCTTCCTTCCTTCCTTCCTCCCTCCCTCCCTCCCTCCCTCCCTCCCTCCCCCGCCCTCGTCTCATCACTCTGTCACCCAGGCTGGAGCACAATAGTGCAATTTTGGCTCACTGCAACATCCACCTTCTGGGTTCAAGCGATTCACCTGCCTCAGCCTCCCAAGTAGCTGGGATTACAGGCGTGCACCACTGAGCCTGGCAAATTTTTGTATTTTTAGTTGGTGGCGGGGGGGGGGTCTCTCCATGTTGGCCAGGCTGGTCTCGAACTCCTGACCTTAGGTGATCTGCCAGCCTCAGCCTCCAAAAGTGTTGGGATTACAGGCGTGAGCCACCATGCCCAGCCCTTTTTAACATTTTATTAAATTTTTATTTTATAGAGACAATGTCTCGCTATGTTGCCCAGACTGGTATCAAAATCCTGGGCTCAAGCGATCTTCCTGCCTCAGCCTCCCAAAGTGCTGGGATTACAGGTATGAGCCACCATGCCCAGCCATATTCTACTTTCTTGCTGAAACTTGTTCATATTTATAGTAAAATCTAATTGGTTTTTCATTGATTCAGAATTCTTAAAGGAACCAGAAGTTTAATAAGTCAGCAAGTCTTATTGAATAAATAGAATTGTAGGGAGAATACTTTCTAGGAAAGAATGGTTTCTCAAAATGTTGGAACATGTTCTTAGTGCTATAAAATACTGACAAAACAGGTTTATCAACTCTCTAAGGCAAAGCATGTAGCCCCCTTTAGTTGCCCACATCTTTGCCACCATCTGTCAAATGCAAAAAGCAAGATGCTTTCCGCCTCACAGGACACTGCTATATTTACAGGAGAAGGTCTGGGGGTGGAATATCTTTATGCGGAGCTTTCTTATTTTCTGAAAAATGAGGTTGCTATGACTGAAAATAATGAATTCAGGTGATGGCTTCTTTGCTGTAATACTGACAAAGTCTTTTGTTCACATTGTGAGTCACCTGGAAGATGGAATAACAGAAAACTATCATTTTTAGTTATACATCTTTTTTGAAAAACAATATAAAAAATAAAATACTGGCCGTGTGTGGTGGCTCATGCCTGTAATCCCAGCACTTTGGGAGGCCGAGGCGGGCGGATAATGAGGTCAGGAGATCAAGAAAGACCATCCTGGCTAACACAGTGAAACCCTGTCTCTACTGAAAATACAAAAAATTAGCCAGGTGTGGTGGTGGGCGCCTGTAGTCCCAGCTACTCGGGAGGCTGAGGCAGGAGAATGGTGTGAACCTGGGATGTGGAGCTTGCAGTGAGCCGAGATCGCACCACTGCACTCCAGCCTGGGCAACAGAGCGAGACTCGGTCTCAAATAAATAAATAAATAAATAAATAAATAAATAAATAAAATACTTAGAAATGACCCTCAAAATGAGCAAATTCCAAAATATGTTTGACTGTCCATCTCAAACGCTATTCTAGAAGTACACCATGTTACTCATAGTTTTTTTGGTTTATAAATTTACAAAATAACTTTAGATTTGTTTTTGTTTTTAATTATGCAAACTTATTTTCTTAACTATGCAAAATTACATAAAGTCAATAATTTTTTTTTTTTTCTTTTTGAGACTGAGTCTGTCACCAGGCTGGAGTGCAGTGGTGTGATTTCGACTCACTGCAACCTTTGCCTCCCAGGTTCACACAATTCTCCTGCCTCAGCCACCCAAGTAGCTGGGATTACAGGCACCCGCCACCATGCCTGGATAATTTTTGCATTTTTAATAGAGATGGGGTTTCACCACATTGGCCAAGCTGGTCTCAAACTCCTGATGTCAAGTGATCCACCTGTTTCAGCCTCCTAAAGTGCTGGGATTATAGGCGTGAGCCACCGCACCCAGCCAATTAATTTTTATTCTAGGAATTTCATGTTGCAATTCCTTCCACTGTCCATCAAGTTCACCTTTGTTCCACTACAGAGCTGGAGTAAAATTTATCGTCAAAAGATCTTCAAGTTAGCCCTTTTTAATAGAACTGATACTTAATCCAGTTGTCCTGTCAGCCCATAATTCTTTTATTTTGGCTTCTTTCATCTCCTTTTAATATGATATACTGATGAAGACTTCAAAATTCACCAAAACTCTTTGGGATCTAATTTCTTCAACAAATTTACTGTAGGGTCATTTTTGGAGTAGGTGGATCTGCCTCGTTCTCCATTTGATGCCCTCTGTGAATATGCGTGAGTTCAAATCATATTCATTCCTAAGCTATCACAGCTCAAGAAGAGTACAGACCTGTGGAATATGTCAATACCTTTAACCCCAGACATCATGTTTTCAAGATAAAAGCCTTTAAAACAAAAAGTCATCTTGATATATCAAGTCAACATGAAATTGGAATACAAAATGGATATAGCTGAGATTTTCCTCATATATTATGCTTTTAAACTCTCTATTTGATAGTCCTAGAACCAAACTTTTTTTTTTTTTTTTTAATTTAGAGGCAGGGTCTAACTTTGCTGCCCAGGCTGGAGTACAGTGGTGCTATCAGAACTCACTGCGGCCTCCAACTCCTGGGCTCCAGCAATCCTCCTGCCTCAGCCTCCCTTTCCTAAGTAGCTACAATTACAGGTGCATGCCCCCACCCCTGGCTATTTTTAATTTTTGTGGAGATGGGGTTTTGGTTTCCTTGCCAGGCTGGTCTTGAACTCCTGGCTTCAAGTGATTATCCCACCTCAGCCTCCCAAATTCAGGGATTGCAGGCATGAGCCACTGCGCCCAGCCTGGAACCAACCTTTATGGTTATCAATACTCCAATCATTTTAAAGTGTCTTAGGTATCATAATACCCTTCTTATTTGTAGTAAAACTTATACTGAACAATGAGTTCTGGATTGCAAAAGAGGATTGATTTTTTTGTACCTGTCTATAAGTCAACTTTAGATTTTGTTCCTGGAACTAAATGAAGTATTATGTATAACTCGAACATCTCATAGCTTTCTATTTTTGTCTCTGTGTGGGAGAAAAAGTACTTTTCTCTGCGGGTTTAATGGTTTTTGACATGCCAAATCTTTCATCGCAATAGACTTCCCCATTTCCTGCCGTGAAGCTGAAGGCAGCTGTATCAGTGTCTAAAGCACTGTTTCCTGTAGCTCAATGAATGACAAAACCAGTTAAAATACTGTTAAGTTCCCTATTCAAATATTGTTTCATTTCTAGGAATATAGGTTCTTTAAAGTGGGAGGTTTATGAGGAAAACTCCAGCTACCTCAGGCAGTACCTTGCACATGGATGTATTAATTCAATAAATTAATACAGAATAAATCAAGATTATATTCAAATGTAAGCTACATGCAGCAAATAACAGACAGAGGGAAAAGGATCTTCCAAAAGAATAAAAGTGAAAAATGTATTCTAATTTCAAAAAGAGAGAAAGGAAATTCTACATTTGACAGTAACGTGTTGCTACCTATTACTTCTGGAAGCCTAGTGCTAGGGCAAGGAGGTGGTTTTTCCATGCAAGCTATTTAAAGAAAGGAAGAAGATCCTGTCTTCCAGAGATTGGCTTTCAATAGACTGAACGGGGAAGGGGAAATTCACACCAAATAAACTTCTGGTGTCTTTTTAACAGATTGTTTTTAGAAAATCATCAAAAGTCAACAGAAACCAGGGATGCATTACCTTTGGATGGACACCCTAAGTAGCTCACCTTAGATACCCTGTTGTAAGGAAGCCCTGCATGAAAACTCACCTCAGCTGTGTAAATGTAGATAGTGTTGAAGTTTGCAGCTACCAGGGCCCTCAACATGAAGAGGAAGCCAATCAGGCCGGCACTACAAAACAGGAAGTGGAGAGAAATTATAAAAGGCAGCATGGAGGACCACCTCCTGTGGCCCAGTTCCAAGTGCACTGTGGATGATAAGACACACCCACAGATAACTCAGAAACCGAGGGAGGTACTGCTTCTCAGCTGGCCTGATTGTGGGGTCCTTAAGCAAACCTCCTTCCAATCTTACTCCCCGCTGCCCTCTCCCTTCCCCAGTGCTGCCATTCAGCCTGGCCCCTCACATTAGCACACCTGCTGGGCACAGTGGTTCACACCTGTAATCCCTGCACTTTGGGAGGCCGAGAGAGCTAGATCACTTGAGGCCAGGAGTTCAAGACTAGCCTCAGCAACATAGTAAGACTCTTTTTTTTTTTTTTTTTTTTTGTTAAGACAGAGTCTGGCTCTGTTACCCAACCTGGGGTGCAGTGGCACAATCATGGCTCACTGCAGCCTCAGCCTCTCAGGCTCAAGTGATCCTCCCACCTCAGCCTCTTGGGTAGCTGGGACTACAGGCATCAACAACCACACTCAGCTAATTTTTGTATTTTTTGTAGAGATGGGGTTTTGCCATGTTGTCCAAGCTGATCTTGAACTCCTGGGCTCAAGTGATCTACCCGCCTCAGCCTCCCATAGTTCTGGGATTACTGGTATGAGCCACCAAATTTTTTTTTTAATTGACCCAGCATGGTGGTGTGTGCCTGTAATCCTAGCTACTCAAGAAGCTGAGGCAGGAGGATGGCTTGAGCCCAGGAGTTAGAGGCTGCAGTGAGCGGAGATCGCATTACTGCATTCCAGCCTGGGTGACAAGGTGAGAGACTCTGTCTCAAAGAATAAAAAAAAAAATTAGCACACCTGCTGCTACCATCCCCTGGAAAACAGTGCAGAGAACTTGTAGAATAAATGATACATATCAGAGCTCAGGTCACTCCAGGACTGCAAATTAAGAGTGAAATGAGCAGAAGGCTCAAATAAGCACACTGTTTGTATTACTAAACTTTCTTGGCACTGGTTCAAATAATGTGATAAACAACCAGAGCCCCGATTCTCCAGGAAGCATTACATAACGATCCTCAATGTTTTGGTAGGTAAAGTGAGTACACCATCATTGGCACCCATAATCCTGTGACAGCTGGAGGAAGATGGGGTCTGTAGGAAGAGGGAAGGGGGTAATAGGGAACAGGCAAGACCATTCTAGTCAAACAAGCAGCCCATTCTCCACTCTCCTGGGTGAAAGAGACTTGTCCCTGAAACTACTGAACACCATGGGTCAGGAGACTCCATTTAGAAACCACTGCAAAAAACCTGAAGCAACTAACCAGAAAATACCTTGAAGTGCAAATGTTGAGGAGAAGGAAGAATAAAGCTGTGCATCCCATGGTAATGGAAAGGCTCAGCCGTCTTCCCAGGAAATTGATGCCCAGGATATTTAAAGGATTCACTAGAAAGCAAACAGTAAAGATAATTTCTGGAACCTTGGAAGGCAAGTGGCATATTGCAACACTGGCATCGATTCATTCTTGTCGTTTCAGAAAGAAGCAACATCATCCAAACCTCATGAGTATTCCAGCCAAAATCCAGTCACGTTGTCATCAATTTCAAGACTTTTTACATATACTTTACCCACGTGGGTCCAGGAATTATAAGCACTGGTGCCCAGGATATTTATCATATCATGCAGGTCTATTGTAGATTGCCAGCTTGCCAGGCCTATATTTTAAGTGTTTTATATGTTTTCATCAAATTCAAGGTGCCTTTGATTTTTTTTCATCGGCTCAATTTAACATTCAGCCATTGATTTTTAAGTACCATCATTTTATGTCTACTAAAATAGAAATAATGCTGTCAATTGCAATCTAACAAGCCATTGTAAGCCACATTCCAATTTCAGAGATGTTAAAATGTAAGGGCGAAAAAAACACCTTACAATTGATAGAATACAGCACTTCAAAGCTCTACTCCTCCAGACTTCTCTTGCCAACACCAATCCAAATTGGAGATTTTTCAGCACTACTTTGTGACTTACTCAGTTCTGCTAGGCAGGAGCAGCATCACAGCATCACAGCATCACACTTCTCTCAGCTAAGACTCAAGTGCACATACACCACCCAAGACAGAGACCCGACATGCAGAGGGACACTTACGAGCAATTTCACCGATGGTGCTGATGATCATGGTCCGATAGTCAGAGGGTGCAAACATGTGGCAGTAGCAGGGGCTCTGGCTCTCCCCTGAGTCGCCCCCAGTCACCACCACCTCAGAGTCTGCCTTCGAACCACAGACCAGGTCCCGCTCCAGCAGCTCAGCACTGGCCAGGATAACCCCATAGTAGGCAAAAGAGATTCCGAGCCTGGAAGTGAGAAAAGAATGTCACTAGCAAACGCTGAGACCAGACCTGAAGGATGAGTGGGGAGGGGATACCAAGTGGAACGTGCAGCATGTGGAAAGCAAAGAGAGCAGACAGTCAGGTTCAGATGCTACACAGAGCATCTGTGGAAGTATCTCTTACACATCATACTGATGTACACATGCCTGTTGGGTGTAAACCTAGGAGCGGAATTGCTGGGCCATAGTATACACATACTTCCAGCTGTAATAGAGACCTCCAGTTTTTCAAAGTGGCTGTACTAATTTGAACTCCAGTCAGCTGTGTATGAAAATTCCAGTTACAGCCGGGTGCGGTGGCTCACACCTGTAATCCCAGGACTTTGGGAGGCTGAGGTGGGTGGATCACGAGGTCAGGAGATCGAGACCATCCTGGCTAACACAGTGAAACCCTGTCTCTACTAAAAATACAAAAAATAAGCCAGGTATGGTGGCGGGCGCCTGTAGTCACAGCTACTCCAGAGGCTGAGGCAGGAGAATGGCGTGAACCCAGGAGGCGGAGTTTGCAGTGAGCCGAGATCGCGCCACTGCACTCCAACCTGGGAAACAGCGAGACTCCGTCTCAAAAAGAAAAAAAAAGAAAGAAAAAGAAAATTCCAGTTACTTTGCCTCCTTCTCAACCCTTGGTATTGTCAGTTTTTCATTTTAGCCATTCTCTTGGACTGGCGGATTTGTAATGGTATCTTGTTGGGTTTTAATTTGCATTTCCCTGGCGACTTTAAGGTTGAGCATGTTTTGATGTGTTTATCTGGTATATGTTTTTGGTGAAGTGCCTGTTCAAGTCTCTTGCGTATTTCTAAATTGGGCTGTTGGACGGGCATGGTGGCTCATGCCTGTCATCCCGGCACTTTGGGAGGTTAAGGCAGGAAGATTGCTTGAGGCCAGGAGTTTCAGACCAGCCTGGGCAACAAAGCAAGACCCATTCTACAAAAGCAAAATAAAATAAATTTTAAAACTTAAAAAATTTTTAAAAACTTAAATAAACTGAGTTGTCTATTTTTTCCTGTTAAAAAAAATTATATGTCTAATATATAGCATATTTTATATATGTGTGTGTGTGCGCGCACGTGTGTGTATATATATATATATAATTTGCTGGAAATATACATTGCAAATTTCTTCTTCCCATGGATGGCTTACCTTTCAGGCTCTTCATGATTTTTTTTTTTTTTTTTTTGAGGCAAAGTTTCATTCTGTCACCCAGGCTCGAGTGCAGTGGCACAATCTTGGCTCACTGCAACTTCCACCTCCTGGGTTCAAGCGATTCTCTTGCCTCGGCCTCCCAAGTAGCTGGGATTACAGGCACCCACCACCACACCCAGCTAATTTTTTTGCATTTTTAGTGGAAACAGGGTTTCTCCATTTTGGCCAGGCTGGTCTCGAACTCCTGATCTCAGGTGATCTGCCCGTCTCAGTCTCCCAAAGTGCTGGGATTACAGGCGTGAGCTACCACACCCAGCCTTCTTCATGATATCTTGACACTGTTCCTAAGTTCATAATTTAATGTATTAAAACTCATCAATCTTTTCCTTTAGAGTTAGCATGTTTTCATCCTGTTTAGAAAATCTTTGCTTACTCAAGGTCATGCTGCAGAGAAATGAAACACAGAGGGTACCACAAGAGTCTATGCCATTGGACTTGATGATTGGTGACTTCAAAGGACAAGTTTCTGTCATGTGGTGAGGAAAAAGACCAGGCTGCAAAAGTTAGGAAGTGAGCTCATATGCTCATAAGAAAAATTTTTAAATTGGTTGAAGACAATTAGGGATTTTTCCTCTATCTGTCTATGTATCTATTTACTTATTTAGTGGTAGTGGTGTTTGTAGAATGACAAGACATTGCTTGTCTTTGTAATATTTGGAGTTGGTCTTATGTTTTTCTCCCCAGTGGCACTCACATAGATTTACTTAAATAGGCTTCCTCCCAATGCCTCTATTTAAAACTAGTTTTGAAATAATTACACTCTTACCATATGACCCAGATCTGTAACGTGGTCCGTAAATATTTAGCATCCAATAGGTCTGCAAATCTTCCTCTTTTTTCCTGGGGTAATAATGAAAAGAGGGAGACAGAATATACTCAGCAGGTTAAGGATGAACGAAAGTTTCCACTGTTTTCGATCACAGAAGATGAGAATCATATTGGAGCATGGTGGCCTGGGATAACCACTCAGCTCCTATGAGTACAGCTGACACAAACCCAGAGATAATTGCTCTAAACACATCTGTCTCAGCCAGATCTGTCTTTTGGCTTTTTCTTATCACTGACGATTACCAAAGTTCACTGAACTTAAGATCCTAACCTTTTGCTCTTCCTCTGCTCACCAGCACTGGTGCGGGGGTGGGGAGGGTAGGAGGACACATGCAAAGTAACTGTGAAACTGATGAGAGATTCTTCTAAAATTAGCACTAAAAGGAAAACTCTTATATTAAAAAAAGAATATGAGACTTGTTAAGAAAACAACGGCATCAAGTTGAAAAAGGACAGAATGCCTAATTTCTTTTTCTGTCTCTAAGGGGTGTAGTTAGCAAAAGTTCTTGTCCATAGTACCTATTCAATACCTTTGGATAAAAACAAGTAACCTTTGGATAAAAACAAGGGCTGGGTGTGGTGGCTCACGCCTGTAATCCTAGCACTTTGGGAGGCCAAGGCAGGTGGATCACCTGAGGTCGGGAGCTCGAGACCAGCCTGACCAACATAGCAAAAGCCTGTCTCTACTAAAAAGACAAAAATTAGCCGGGCTTGGTGGAACATGCCTGTAAGCCCAGCTACTTGGGAGGCTGAGGCAGGAGAATCGCTTGAACCCAGGAGGCGGAGGTAGCAGAGAGCCGAGATCACGCCATTGCACTCCAGCTTGGGCAACAAGAGTGAAACTCCGTCTCAAAAAAAGAAAAAAAAAAAAAAACAAGGAAGAGTTACCTGATGGCACAGTAATCGATTTTTATGTAAAGCTAGGAATGCTTCAGATGAGGGCACGCCATTGAAAACCAACAGGTCTTTTCTCAGAAAGAGACCTGGGATTACAGGCTCTTTCTAGAGACACCGGGAATGTGGTCCTTGGGTGCCCCAGATTTTGTTATCACAGAAAGTTAGAGTTTGAAGGTAACTTAGAGGCCTTTTGCTCCAATGGTTAATTTTTAATTTTTGTGGGGCACATAGTAGGTATGTCTATTTATGGGGTACATGAGCTGTTTCGATACAGCTCATGAAATAAGCACATCATGGAAAATGGGGTACCCATCCCCTCAAGCATCTATCCTTCAAGTTACAAACAACCCAATTATGTACCTCAAGTTATTCTAAAATGTACAATTATTATTAACTATACTCACTGTTTTGCTATCAAATAGTAAGTCTTATTCTATTTTTTCTGGCACACATTAACCATCCCCACCTCCCCTTATGCTTCCACTACTCTTCCCAATCTGACCAAGGCCCGTTGCACATTCCCGCATCTAGTCTCAGCACACATCTCCTGGGGCCTGCAGTGCCCTCTCCCCTCCCCAAAGGCTTTTTTCCTTTTTTTTTTCTTTGAGGAGTCTCACTCTGTCACCTGGGCTGGAGTGCAGTGGCGTGATCTTGGCTCACTGCAACCTCCGCCTCCCAAGTTCAAGCAATTCTTGTGCTTCGGTTTCCCGAGTAGCTGGGACTACAGGTGTGCACAAAATCGCCCAGCTAATTTTTGTAATTTTAGTAGAGATGGGGTTTTACCACGTTGCCCAGGCTGGTGTTGAACTCCTGACTTCAGGTGATCCACCTGCTTTGGCTTCCCAAAGTGCTTAGATTACAGGCATGAGCCACCACGCCTGGCAGGTTCACTCTCCTTTTAGTGTTGTTTACGTCCCATTTATCCCCGGAAGAGGCTCAGACTGCCATGGCTCAGTCCCTTCTGCTCTGATCACACACACACACCTACATCCCACCTGGTTCTAAGCATCTGGGCTCTGTTATTTATTCCTTCATATGTGATGCTCATTTCATTAACCAGATTGTAAGATTGTGACCAGACCAAAGGCAGGGTCTACTGCCAGTAGCTCTGGGCCTTGCTCAAGAGGTGACTGTGGAGGGCCGGACGCGGTGGTTCACGCCTGTGATCCCAGCACTTTGGGAGGCCAAGACAGGTAGATCACCTGAAGTCAGGGGTTCAAGACCAGCCTGGCCAACATGGTAAAACCCCATCTCTACTAAAAATACAAAAAATTTAGCCAGGTGTGATGGCATGCACCTGTAATCCCAGCTGCTCGGGAGGCTGGGGCAGGAGAATCGCTTGAACACGGGAGGTGGAGGTTGCAGTGAACCAGGATCACGCCACTGCCTTCCAGCCTGGGTGACAAGAGCAAGACTCCATCTCAAAAAAAAACAGATGACTGTGAAGAAGATCACTTAATGGGCATGACGGATGGAGGCCGAAAGCTGAAGGCTTAAGAAAAGTGGAGAGGAGGAGGAAGCGGGGACAGAAGGATGGAAGAGGGAAGGTGAAGAATGGGGGATGGAGAAGGTGGAGGGAGAGGTGAGGTAGGAGAGGAAAAGCAGAGGAAGTAGGATGTGGAGGGAGGAGGCCAGACAGAGGAGCCAGGGGTGGAAAGGAAGAATGGAGAATGTGCAGGGAAGATGGGAGATAGGGGATTGTGGAGGGAGGATGGCGGAGGGAGGAAAAAGGAGGAGGAAAGAGGAGAGATAACTTATTTCTGACCTCAGTGCTCTTCAGTCTTAGAGTTCCAACTACTGCATTCAGTTCACAAAGCACATGCCAAAAACAGTTGTACTCAGCTATCTTATAATCTTACAGCTATCCGTGGTTTTGAGTTAATTATCTCTGCTAAGATTTTTTCTTTTTGCAACTATTTTTATTGTTTACACTATTGACAATCAGAATTTTACAGCCACCTAAAGATTATGTTCCAGTCTCTATAAACCATAATAGCTTCCTTCTTTTAATCATAGTTGCCTAGCAACTAGTTCATCCTCCCACCCTGCTTTGCTGGGTAAGAGGTGATTGTCAGTATCTCAGTAGGAAGGAAGAAGGGAGCTGACGCTGTAATAGTAGCTTTCTGAACTCCAAACCCATGAGAGTGTATTTCCAATATTTAAAAATAAACTAGTATGATGGAATCATTCTGAATCCTTTGGAAGAAAATTGGGGTTTCTTGTTTAATATGGTTTGGTTATTTGTCCCCTCCAAGTCTCAAGTTGAACTGTGATCCCCAGTGTCGGGGGTGGAGCCTTATGGGAGGTATTTTGGTCATGGGGGCGGATCCCTCATGAAGGGCTTGGTGCTCTCCCTGCAGGAATGAGTGAGTTCTCACTCTACCGGTTCATGCGACAGCTGGTTTAAAGGAGCCTCGCACCTCTCTTGCTCCCTCTCTCACCATGTAACGTGCCTGCTCCCTGTTCACTTTCTGTCGTGAGTAGAGGCTTCCTGAGGCCTCACCAGAAGCCCTGCAGAGGCTGGTGCCATGCTTATACAGTCTGCAGAACCATGAGCCAAATAAACCTCTTTTAACAGTCACCCAGTCTCAGGTATTCCTTTATAGCAATGCAAAACAAACAGACACACTGCTCCAGGATTATAATAGGTTTTGAGATACATATAATAACGGGGGCAACACTCCACAGAAGCAAGTGAGAATACCTTACCAAAATACAATGATGAATATGGGGAAGATTTGGCATACTGAATGCTCATGCTATTTGCATTACTATAGAGCACACACCACCTCACTCTTAAAATGCAGGCCAGATGGTAGTGGGATTCAAGACTTTTGTCATCAGTGATGTCCTCGGCAACCAATCAGGAACACCCAGGGCAGCCCACCTCTTGCCTGTGTGTAGGACACTCGGACATCACTTGTCCCATGGTGGCTACAGGATCCTGAGAATGCAAAGATTCAGGGCGTGGGTAGCACTGCTGGTATGGACCCATCTCAGACACAGAGCATGAGCTGAGGGCAGAAGCGCCTTTCCCATGGTCCTGCCTGCCCCAGCAAGGTTGTGCACCAGCAGCTTTTCTCTGTGCCTCCTGGTCTCCCTGTCATGCATTCATTCCCTGCCTTGGCGTTGATGCCATCTCATTCTACCAGATGTCTAGTATCCTTGGATCCTGTCCTTCCTCATCCTATCAAAATCTGGGGGTCTGGTGCGGTGGCTCATACCTATTATCCCAGCACTTTGGGAGGCAGAGATGAGAGGACTGCTTGAGGCCAGGATTTGAGACCAGCCTAAGCAACATAGCAAGACCTCATCTCTATTAAAAAATAAGAAAATTAAAGCCAGGCACGGTAGCTCATGTCTGTAATTCCAGCACTTTGGGAGGCCAAGGTGGGAGGATCAGTTGGGGCCAGAAATTTAAGACCAGCCTGGGCCAGTGAGACCCTTTTGCAACAAAATAATTAAAAAAAAAAAAAAAAAAATTAGCCAGGTGTGGTGGTGTGCACCTATAGTCCCAGCTATTCAGGAGGCAGAGGCAAGAGGATCACTTGAGCTCAGCAGGTTGAGGCTGCAATGCGCCAAGGTCACGCCACTGCACTCCAGCTTGGATGACAGAACAAGACCCTGTCTTTTAAAAAAACAAGTAAATAAAAATGAAAAAATTAGCCAGAGGCATGGTGGCACTTTGGGAGGCCAAGGCAGGTGGATCACCTGAGGTCGGGAGTTTGAGACCAGCCTAACCAACATGGAGAAACCCCGTCTCTACTAAAAATACAAAATTAGACGGGTGTGGTGGCGCATGCCTGTAATCCCAGCTACTTGGGAGGCTGAGGCAGGAGAATCACTTGAACCCAGGAAGCACTGGTTGCAGTGAGCCAAGATTGCACCATTGCACTCCGGCCTGGACGAAAAGAGCAAAACCATCTCAGAAAAAAAAAAAAAAAAGTTAATGTGGTAAATTTTTTGTTATGTATATTTTGCCACAATGAAAAGACTCAAAAGGGGAAAACAAAGCTGGTTGGAGGAGGAAAATGAGGAGTTCTGCTTTATTTTACTTTTCTTTTGCTTTTTGAATAGAGGTGGGGGTAGGGTTGCACCATATTGCCCAGACTGGTCTCGAACTTCTGGCCTCAAGCAATCCTCCTGACCCAGCCTCCCAAAGGAATGGGATTACAGGTGTGAACCACCACGCCCGGCCAGGAGTTTTGTTTTAAACTTGATAAATATGAGATTTATACGCTTGTCAACTCCAAGAATAAAAGTCCTATGGAGAGAGAAAGGTAGGGAGCTGGATGTACGCAGGAACCAGGGATGAACACATGGAGATGGTGAAGTCTTGCAGTTAGTTTAGGTCACATGCATACCCAAATGTGTCCGATACTTATGTTAAAAATGCTTCTTGCTATTCTCCAGGGAAATGGCTTCTTCAACCAATTCACAAGGAATTCTATCAAAATGGATGCCATTTAGCAATCAAGAAATTGGCAACTGCTGTTAAGAGAGTTATAAAGCTATAAAAATATTTCAGAGAACCACCACAAAAGTGAGCCATACAACACAGAAAATAAAAGTGATGAATCTGATAGAAAAAAATTTTTATTTTTTGAAACAGAGTCTCACTCTGTCACCAGGGCTGGAGTGCAGTGGTGCGATCTCAGCTCACTGCAACCTCCACCTCCCAGATGCAAGCGATTCTCCTGCCTCAGCCTCCTGAGTAGCTGGGAGTAGCTGAGACTACAGGCACGCACCACTACGCCCAGCTAATTTTTTGTATTTTTAGTAGAAATGGGGTTTCATCATGTTGGCTAGGCTGGTCTCAAACTCCTGACCTCGTGATTTGCCCTCCTTGGCCTCCCAAAGTGCTGGGATTACAGGCGTGAGCCACCGTGCCTGGCCGAAAAATAATTTTTAAAATTTCATCTATAAAATAATTTTTTAAAACAAAGTGGATAGGAATACATTTCTATAAGCAATGTGCAGTACTGACATTAGTTATAAAATGTTGCTGAGAAAAATAAAAAGAAATAAATGGGGAAATACACTTACAGCAGGACAAGAATACTCAGTATTATAAAGATACTGATTCTCACTACATTATTAGCCTATAATGTCAACAAAATCTCAAGCTCTCATAGGATTTATTTATTTATTTATTTATGAGACACAGTTTCATGGTGTTGCCCAGGCGGGAGTGCAGTGGCGTAATCTCGGCTCACTGCAACCTCTACCTCCCGGGTTCAAGCGATTCTTGTGCCTCAGCCTCTCAAGTAGCTGGGATTACAGGCATCTGCTACCAAGCCTGGCTAGTTTTTGTATTTTTAGTAAAGACAGGGTTTCATCATGTTGGCCAGGCTGGTCTCGAACTCTTGGCCTCAGGTGACCCACCCGCCTCAGCCTCCCAAAGTACTGGGATTACAGGTGTGAGCCACCACACCCAGCCAGATTTAATTTAATTTAATTAATTAATTTATTTATTTATTTATTTTTGAGACGGAGTCTCGCTCTGTCGCCCAGGCTGGAGTGCAGTGGCCAGATCCCAGCTCACTGCAAGCTCCGCCTCCTGGGTTTATGCCATTCTCCTGCCTCAGCCTCCAGAGTAGCTGGGACTACAGGCGGCCGCCACCTCACCCGGCTAGTTTTTTGTATTTTTTTAGTAGAGACGGGGTTTCACTGTGTTAGCCAGGATGGTGTCAATCTCCTCGTGATCTGCCCGTCTCGGCCTCCCAAAGTGCTGGGATTACAGGCTTGAGCCACCACGCCCAGCCTATTTAATTTAATTTAATTTATTTATTTATTTTGAGGGGAAGGTGGGAGTAGATCTTAATAAAGTGGCTCCAAAATTTTTCTAGAAAAATAGGCCTGAAAAAATACTGAAAAAGATGTTTGACCAGGGGAATTGACCCTATCAGAAATGAAATAAAATACTATAATTAAAACATCATCATATCAGACCTGTCTATCCTTTCCTCAACAACTTGAAATGCTCTTTATCGTATAATAAATCCCCACATATACTTGAATCTACAAATCTATTATTAGAACAGATTATTCAAAAACAGATTCAAATATATAATGAATGGATTATTCAAAAAATACACATCATGGGCTGGGCGTGGTGGTGGAAGTTGAGGTGGGTGTATCACTTGAAGCCAGGAATTTGAGACGAGCCTGGCCAACATGGTGAAACCCCATCTCTACTAAAAATACAAAAATTAGGTGTGGTGATGCACACCTGTAATCCCAGGTACTCGGGAGGCTGAAGCATGAGAAACACTTGAACTCAGGAGGCAGAGGTTGCAGTGAGCTGAGATCACTCTACTGCACACCAGCCCAGGTGACAAAGCGAGACTCCATCTCAAATATATATATAAATATATGTATATGTATATGTGTGTGTATATATATGTGTATGTGTGTGTGTGTATATAATATATACGTATATATATACACACATACACACCCCCCAGAGCAACTGGTTAGTCATGTGGATATAACAAAGCTAAATCTGTACCATGTTTCTTGTACCCAATTAAACCCACAGAGATCTAACATTTCAATATTAAGAATAAAACCAAATCAGCTGGACGCAGTGGCTGAAGCCTGTAATTCCAGCACTTTGGGAGGCCAAGGCAGGCAGATCACTTGAGGTCAGGAGTTCGAGGCCAACCTGGCCAACATGGTGAGATGGTATCTCTACTAAAACTACAAAAACTAGCCAGGCGTGGTGGCGGACACCTGTAATCCCAGCTACTCGGGAGGCTGAGGCAGGAGAATCACTTGAACCCGGGAGGTGGAGGTTGCAGTGAGTTGAGACTGCGCCACTGCACTCCAGCCTGGGTGAGAGAGCAAGCTTCCATCTCAAAAAATAAAACATAAAATAAACAAAAAATAAAACAAATTGGCTGGGTGTTGTGGCTCACACCTGTAATCCCAGCACTTTGCGAGGCCAATGCAGGTGGATTACTTGAGGTCAGGAATTCGAGACCAGCCTGGCCATCATGGTGAAACCCCATCTCTACTAAAATACAAAAATTAGGTGGGCGTGGTGGCGCATGCCTGTAATCCCAGCTACTTGAGGGGCTAAAGCAGGAGAATCGCTTGGACCCAGGAAGGGAAGGTTTCAGTGAGCCGAGATGGCGCCGCTGTGCTCTAGCCTGGGCAGCAGAGTGAGACTCCACCTCAAAAAAATAAAAATAAAAATAAAAAAGAATAAAACCGAATTAACACCACAGAAAGGAGATGCAAAAAACTCCTTAGGAATAAAAACTGCAAAAATCAATAAAAATGTTAATAAATCTAAATAAATACTGGCTCCAAAATCATGACAATTTAGAAAAACTTATGAACAAAGTGTAACTGAAATCCTGGGCAAACAAGATTTGGAAAACGGTAATTGGCAAGATTATATTTAATGTCCTTGTATTGTCTAGCTTGGGAGGTCAAGATTGCAGTGAACTATGATTGCACCACCGCACTCCCACCTGGGTAACAGAGTGAGACCCCATCACAAAAAATAGCTAAAATAAGAGTTGAAATTACAAAAAAAACAAAATAAACTTCAGTTCAGTTTAAAGAAAAAAAAAAGAATTTAAGGTCCAAAGCCATATAAATGAGACAGGAGAAAGAAAAAAACTAGTTACCAGATAAAGGTAGCAAATAATATTAAATATTGTAAAGGAGTGTTTTCAATAGTTAAGGGCTACCTCTAGAATAAACGAAAGTACATTAATTCCAAGTCAATAAAAGGAAGTACAGGGGAGGGAAAGGCAAACTCAATCTAACAGAAGTTAGTCAAGGAGAAAAGGAAAGACATGATTCAGAAGAAAAAAATATTTTCCTGAAACTGTGCACACACATAAGAAATACAAAATAAATAACAGGCCAGGCACAGTGGCTCACACCTGTAATCCCAGCACTTTGGGAAGCTGAGGCAGGTGGATCACCTGAGGTCAGGGGTTCAAGACCAGCCTGGCCAAAATGGCAAAACCCCACCTCTACTAAAAAAATACAAAAATTAACTGCACATGGTGGCACATGCCTGTAGTCCCAGCTACTTGGGGGTCTGAGGCAGGAGAATTGCTTGAACCAGGGAGGTGGAGGTTGCAGTGAGCTGAGACCCCATCACTGCACTCCAGCCCGGGCAACAGAGCAAGATTCTGTCTCAAAAAATATATAAATAAATAAAAATAAATGACAGAAGCCCAAATATGCCAGGAGAGGTAAGTGGGTTCAACTCATTATCAAAAGACAGAATATCGACTGGGTGCAGTGGTTCATGCCTGTAATCCCAGCACTTTGGGAGGCTAAGGTGGGTGGATCACGTGAGATCAGGAGTTCAAGACCAGCCTAGCCAACATTGTGAAACCCTGTCTCTATTAAAAAAAAAAAAAGTTGGCCGAGCGTGGTGGCTCAAGCCTGTAATCCCAGCACTTTGGGAGGCCGAGACAGGCGGATCACAAGGTCAGGAGATCGAGACCATCCTGGCTAATATGGTGAAACCCCGTCTCTACTAAAAAATACAAAAAAAAAAAAAACTAGCAGGGCGAGGTGGCAGGCGCCTATAGTCCCAGCTACTCGGGAGGCTGAGGCAGGAGAATGGTGTAAATCCGGGAGGCGGAGCTTGCAGTGAGCTGAGATCCGGCCACTGCACTCCAGCCTGGGCGACAGAGGGAGACTCCTTCTCAAAAATAAAAATAAAAAAAGAGAGAAAGAAAAAAAGAAAAGAAAGGAAAAGAAAGGGGAAAAAAATCAACTATAGCTTTACAAGAGATACTTTTTTTGAGACAGGGTCTCGCTCTGTTGTCCAGGCTACTAAAATACAGGGTCCAGGACAGCAGTGCGATCATAGCTCACTACAGCCTTGACATCCAGGACTCTAGCCTCCATAGCTCACTGCAGCCTCGACCTCCCGGGCTCAGGCAATCCTCCTGCCTCAACCTCTGAAGTAGTTAGCTGGGACTACAGGTGTACACCACTATGTCTGGCCTTTGTTTTTTTTTGCAGGGGGTGGGGCGCGTAAAGAGGGGTCTTGTTTTAATGCCCAGGCTGGTCTCAAAATCTTGGCCTCAAGTGATCTTTTCATCTCACCCTCCCAAAGTGCTGGGATTACAGGCATGAGCTATCTCACACCCGGACTCAAGAAATACATTTAAAGCAAAGCAGTATAGAAAGGTTAAAAATAAAGAGTTGAAAAAATGCACATGGAAAATACTAGCCAAAGCTACTTTCAATATGTTAACATGAGAGAAAATAGAATTTGAGGCCCTTCATTCTCAAAGACAATGATTTTTTTAAAAATTTGTATTTATTTATTTTTGAGATAGAGTTTCACTCTTGTTGCCCCAACTGGAGTGCAGTGGCGCGATCTCAGCTCATCGCAATCACCGCCTCCCAGGTTCAAGCAATTCTCCTGCCTCAGCCTCCCAAGTAGCTAGGATTACAGGCATGTGCCACCATGCCCAGCTAATTTTGAATTTTTAGTAGAGTCAGGGTTTCTCCATGTTGGTCAGGCTGGTCTCAAACTCCCGACCTCAGGTGATCCACCTGCCTCGGACTCCCAAAGTGCTGGGATTACAGGCACGAACCACTGCACCCAGCCTGTTTAAAATTTTTAAACAGTTTAAGGCAGCCACAAAAAAGAATGAAATTATGTCCTTTACAGCAACATGGATGCAGCTGGAGTCCATTATCCTAAGAAAATTAATGCAGTAACAGAAAGCCAAATACCCTATGTTCTCACTTTTAAGTGGGAGCTCAACACTGGGTACTCATGGACATAAAGAGGACAGCAATAGACACTGCGGACTACTAAAGTGGGGAGGGAAAGGGCAAGGGCTGAAAATCTAACTAGTGGGTACTATGCTCACTGCCTGGATGACAGGTTCAATGATACCCTAAACCTCAGCATCAGGGAATAGACCCAGGTAACAAACCCGCACACACACTCCCTGAATCTAAAATAAGAGTCGGCTGGGTACAGTGGTTCACACCTGTAATCCCCTAACTTTGGGAGGCCCAGGAGGGAGGATCGCTTGACCCCAGGAGTTGCCTGAGCAACAAAGCAAGACCCCATGTTTACAAGAAATTTAAAAATTAGCTGGGTGTGGTGGCACACACCTGTGGTCCTAGCTATTCTGGAGGCTGAAGTAGAAGGATTGAGCCTGGGAGGTCAAGGCTACAGTGAGCTATGACAGCACTAGTGCACTCCAACCTGGGTGACAGAGTGAGACCCCATCACAAACATAACTAAATAAAAGTTGAAATTATTAAAAAAAAAACAAAAAAAACTTCAGTTTAGACAACTACAACAAAAAAATGTAAGGTCCAAAGCCATATAAGGCTAAAGAAATACTTCAAGTAATAAGACTAATGCATGAACAAAAATCAGTCATATGCTAGAATGCAATGAAAAGACAGCCTCGCCGGACGGATAACAAGGTCAGGAGATCGAGACCATCCTGGTCAACATGGTGAAACCCCGTCTCTACTAAAAATACAAAAATTAGCTGGGTGTGGTGGCGGGCGCCTGTAGTCTGAGCTACTTGGGAGGCTGAGGCAGGAGAATTGCTTGAATCAGGGAGTCGGAGGTTGCAGTGAGCCAAGATTGTGACTCTGCACTCCAGCCTGAGCAACAGAGTGAGACTCCATCTCAAAAAAAAAAAAAAAAAAGAAAGAAAGAAAAAGAAAGAAAGAAAGAAAGAAAAAGAAGCCTTGAAGAGCTATCTGGTCACCCATGTTCATAGTAGCATCAGTCAATAGCTATACAGTAGAGGTGTTCATCAACAAACACATAAGCAAAATGTGGGCTATCCATACAATGAAATAGTATTCAGCCTTAACAAGGAAGAAACTTCTGACCTATGTATGCTACATGGATGAACCTTAAGGACATTATGCGAAATGAAATGAACCAGTCACAAAAAGACAAACACTGTATGATACTACGTGTGAGGGATCTAGAATAGTCAGTTTTACAGAGACAAACAATAGGATGGTGGTTTTTAGAGGGCAGGGGAGGGGGAACAAAGTGTTTGTTTAATGAGTATAGAATTTCAGCTTTGTAAGATGAAGAGTTCTGGAGATGGATGGTGGTTATGTTTTCATAACAACACAGATGTACTTAATATCACTGAACTATACATTTAAAAACTGTTAAGATAATAAATTTTATGTTACGTATATTTTACCACAATTTAGACATGCCTGTAATCCCAGCACTTTGGGAGGCTGAGGTGACTGGGATCACGAGGTCAGGAGATCGAGACCATCCTGGCTAACACTGTGAAACCCCATCTCTACTAAAAAAATACAAAAAATTAGCTGGGCGTGGTGGCAGGCACCTGTAGTCCCAGCTACATGGGAGGCTGAGGCAGGAGAATGGCATGGACCTGGGAGGCGGAGCTTGCAGTGAGCCAAGACTGTGCCACTGCACTCCAGCCTGGGGGAAAGAGCCAGACTCTGTCTCAAAAAATAATAATAATAATAAAAAGGAACTCTCTGCTCAACAATGTCTTGCTATCCTCTAACCCCTCAAAATAGATATCAGGCAAACTACTCTACAGGCAAATTTCACCAAATGTTCAAGGAGGTTAACACCTACCTTATAGAAACTATTCCAGAGAGATGAAAAAAGTCATGTAATGAGGTTTTTAACCTTCATAACAAAACAAGGCCAGTACAAAAAAGAAAACAATCTTCCATCTATTGACAATGATGCCAAATCATGTGATTAGCTCTGCAAGGTGGATGTTAATATTCCTATTTTGTTGATAAGAGAAACAAAGGTAGGTAACTCACCAGGGTCCCATGGCTCACAGTGAAAATGAATGTAGCCTCGCATCTTTCCTGGCCATGGCCCTGCCTCTAGGACAGGACTAGAGAGCAAGGCTCCCCCCTCCCTCCAGCTTTCCACAACTTGGGGGATTTCCCAGTGGCCACTGGTGATGGGAGAAGACCTCGGGTGTCAGCACTCACCAGGACGGGCTCCAGCAGCTTCCCCTCCGGCATGACTGAGCGGTTCATCTTGGCAATGTGCTCCAGAGTGGCCACGGCAGCCTGAGTGTTTCCAGTGGAGACATGGAACCGGGCAGATTCAGGAATAAACTGGGTAGAGATTACAAAGAACATCAGAGTGGCCACTGCTATAGAACCCAGGGGTACAGCTATTATTGCTCTATACACTGTACAGTCCTAGTTTCCCAAGATAGGAAAAGTATGTACCAGCTTAAAGGCATGCAATGTAGCAGGTATTCTGTTGGATTCAAAGTTGATTTGGAACAAAAAAGGTCACGTTCTCCTTATCATAGTGCCTTCTAGGATGATGGCAGGTTGATACTCAGTTTAGCACCAATAGGACCCAACCTAGTTGTTAACATAACACAATTCTCACTTTCAATTGGTAAATAGCCACTGCCACAGGCGCCTCTCTCCACCCCCTCCCCAGGAACCCCAGGACCTCCCCACCATGCAACCACCAAAGGGTGACAGGAGCAGGGCGCTCCAGCACCCACATGGTGAAGAATCAGTTCTGACTGTCAAGGCCCTCAACCCACTGAACGCTGAATAGTTTGAACATCGCACGCAGAAAATAGTATGGGCTTCCACTGAAGCTGGAGAATCAACTCTGACCACCTCCCATCTCTCACACCTCACGCAATCAAGGCTGTTGGCTCTTCCTCAGAAAAGCACCTCCACAGCAGCACCTGGCCCCACATTCCCATGGCCAGAGGGCAGTTTGGGTCCCCTCTTGGTTATTCTGACACTTTTGATTTTCCAGCCTTTTTCCTCTTGCCTCATGCCCAGCCTCCACAGCAATATGACAGTTTCCCAGCACATAATCTCTTCCACAGTCAGAAGTCCCCTCCTTCAACACCTCCAAAATCCCTTTTTTAAAAACAGTCCAGAGGTCTTTTTATTTTTTGCACTTAATATGCCATGAATTCATAGGGAGAAGTTTCCAGCAGCTCAGGCTCCCCACCATGGTTCTCACAAATGTGCCTCTCTGGGTGGAAAAGGGCTGGTGCTTCAGCCGAACCCAGGTAACCTACCCTTTGGCTTCCTTTTTTGTTTTGTTTTTTGAGATGGAGTCTCGCTCTGTCGCCCAGGCTGGAGTGCAGTGGTACGATCTCGGCTCACTGCAACCTCTACCTCCCAGGTTCAAGCGATTCTCCTGCCTCAGCCTGAATAGCTGGGATTACAGGCACGCACCACCACGTCTAGCTAATTTTTGTATTTTTAGTAGAGACGGGGTTTCACCCTGTTGGTCAGGCTGGTCTCGAACTCCTGACCTAGTGATCCACCCGCCTTGGCCTCCCAAAGTGCTGGGATTACAGGTGTGAGCCACCGCGCCCAGCCGGCTTGTTTTTCTGATCATTTTCTGCAAGTTTCAGGAAGCTATCTCGGCTCTTAGAGTGCTTAGTGTACTCAATATGCACACGAATTCCCTTAACAAGAATCTAGCCCATAACCTGCTTGTTCACAACAATGCCAACAGCATGCTGAATAACATCATAGACTCCTCCAGTTCTGCCACAGTAACACCTGGGGGCATTCCTTTTGAACAGCACCCATTCCCTTGATGTCTACAGTATCACCTTTCTTACAGATTCATAGGTATGTGGCCAAAGGAACAACTCCATGTTGTCTAAGAGGTCTGGTGACCTCTCCTCTTTCCCTTTGTGTTGGTCATTTTGGTGACTTACTGGAAGATGGCACCTGTATTGAGTCAAGGTTTAAAATGAATGGCCATCAAGGACCTTTCTGAATTCTGACATTCTTTGATTCCATAGGGTAGGTGACACCAAAGTAAAACCCTGTTCTGCCGAGCGGTCAATCTTGTCTTTGAACAATGAGTAGAATTTTACTGCAAACTAAGGAAGATGATGATTCTACAGTTGAACAGCTTACAGAGTGGGAGAGGAGGACACGCCAGCCAGCAGGCCTGTGGTGGCCTGGGAATATGTCAACAGCATCCAACAGGTGGGTGCTGAAGGATAAAGTGGAGTCAGCAAAAACACAACGGAGCTGTCAGGGAAAACTTCTAGGAAGAGGGGCAATGAGGCAGGCTAAGGGAGGTGAGGGCTGCTCGCTGGTTGAGACAGACTCCCCAGTAAAGGTAATAGGATGTGAGAAAGATGGCCAGGCACAGTGGCTCACGCCTGTAATCCCAGCAATTTGGAAGGCCGAGGTGGGCAGATCACTTGAGGCCAGGAGTTCGAGATCAGCCTGGCCAACATAATGAAACCCCTTCTCTGCTAAAAATACAAAAATTAGCTGGGTGTGGTGGCGCATGTCTGTAATACCAGTTACTCAGGAGGCTGAGGCAGGAGAATCACCTGAACCTGGAAGGCGGAGGCTGCAGTGAGCCAAGATCATTTCTCTGCGCTGCAGCCTAGACAACAAACAGAGACTCTGTCTCGAGGGAAAAAAAAAACATAGATATTTGTGGGGCATGAAGGCCACTGGACCAGCAGGAGGAGGGGACAGGAAGGAGCCATGAGTGCTTCCCCACCTTGAAGGCCATGATGAGGATGATGCCTGGGATGGAGGCGATGCGGATGAGCCAGCGCCACCCGATGGTGGGGATGACCACAGAGGCCAGGCCAATGATGAGCAGCGAGCCCGCAAGCCAGAACACCTAGGGGAGAGAAGTCCAAGATTAAAGTTCTTTGTTTGGGGAATTATGACAATGAAAAAAAAAGGAGAAAAATATATTTTAAAAAAGATTAAAATTCCTTCTGTCCCATGTGCTTTACATATCTTCTTTTGGGAACCACCTTGTCCAGCATTTTGCCTTTTTTTTTTTTTTTTTTTTTTTTTTTTTTTTTTTTCTCACTCTCTTACCCAGGCTGGAGTGCTGTGATGCAATCTCGGCTCACTGAACCCTCTGCCTCCTGGGTTCAAGTGATTCTCATGCCTCAGCCTCCCAAGTAGCTGGGATTACAGGCACGCGCCACCATGCCCAACTCATTTTTTTTGTATTTTTAGTAGAGACAGGATTTCACCATGTTGGCCAGGCTGGTCTCAAACTCCTGACCTCAAATGATCCACCCGCCTTGGCCTCCCAAAGTGCTAGGGTTATAGGCGTAAGCCACTGCACCTAGCCCAGGGTGACTATTTCATCACTAAAGAACTCTGTTACCAACAAAAATGAAGATTATTTCAGAAAGCGATAAGGGCTATAAAGAAAATAGAAAAATGTGATAGAGTGGGACTTGAGTCATCAGGGACAACATTGCCAAAGAGGCAATGAATAAGCGGGCCAGTAACAAGGCTACTACAGTAGACCAGGTCAGTGACGTAGCATTGAACGGGATTTTAGTAGTGAATGGTGAAAAAACAGGTTTGTTTTTTGTTTTGTTTTTTTTGAGATGGAGTCTTGCTCTCTCACCCAGGCTGGAGTGCAGTGGCACAATCTCAGCTCACTGCAACCTCTGCCTCCCGGGTTCAAGCAATTCTCCTGCCTCAGCCTCTGAGTAATTGGGAATACAGGTGCGCACCACCACTCCTGGCTAATTTTTGTATTTTTAGCAGACACGGGGTTTCACCATGTTGGTCAGGCTGGTCTCAAACTCCTGACCTCGTGATCCATCCGCCTTGGCCTCCCAAAGTGCTGGGATTACAGGCATGAGCCACCGCACCCAGCAAAATTCTTATTTTTAATTGACACATTTTCAACACATTAATTGTACAAAAAATTTTTAATGGATGGATGAACACATTTCGGAGATAAAGGTGACAGCGTTCGCTGATGGACATTTGGACTGAAGGTCTAATAATAGAGGGTGTGTTAGTAGGGCTTGTGATTGGGGATGAGGGACAGGGAGGGCCCAGGATGCCTCCTGAGTTTGTGTCCAAGATCACTGAGGGGAAAGTGTTTGCTATTAACTGAGATTGGAAACAGAAATAAGAGGCTTCAGAGGAAGAAGTGATTAGTTCTGAGTATCTTGTATTGAGGAGCCTGTAAGACATTCAAGTAACTATCAGGTCATTGGCTGCCTAGGTCTGAAGGTTAAGGAGGCGCTCTAGGTTGTAGAGGAAGATTTTGGGGCCAGTGCGGTGGCTTATGCCTGTTATCCCAACACTTCGGGAGGCTGAGGTGGGGGAATCACTTGCAGCCAGGAGTTTGAGACTAGCCTGGGCAACAAAGCAAGGCCCCATCTCCACAAAAATAATTTTTTTTTAATTCACTAGGCACCATGACATGCACCTGTAGTCCCAGCTACTCAGGAGGCTGAGGTGGAAGGATCACTTGAGCCCAGGAGTTTGAGGCTGCAGGGAACTGTGATCACACCAATGTACTCCAGCGTGGGTAACAGAGAGATAAGCTGTCTCTAACAATAAAAAAAAAATTCAGGGCTTGGGGTAAAGTATTGGAATGAAAAAATATGTATATATCACCTCATATATATATATTCATATATATACGTATTTTTTTTTGAGTCTCACTCTGCTGCCCAGGGTAGAGTGCAGTGGCGCGATCTCAGCTCACTGCAGTCTCTGCCTCCCAGGTTCAAGCAATTCTCCTGCCTCAGCCTCCTGAGTAGCTGGGATTACAAGTGCATGCCCCCACGCCTGGCTACTTTTTGTATTTTTAGTATAAGAGACAGGGTTTCACCATGTTGACAAGGCTCATCTCCATCTCCTGACCTCAAGTGATCCACCTGCCTCAGCCTCCCAAAGTTCTGGGATTACAGGCATGAGCCACTGCACCCAGCCCAGTATTGGAGCATATTAGATGACCCAGGAGACATGGAAAATAAGACTAGCAAGGGAGAGACAGAACCAGGAAGCATGGCAGAGTAAGAGGCACAGGTGGAAGAGAAAATGTCCATAGGGGAGCTTGAGTAGGGCCACGCTCAGTCAATAACATCACATGTAAGACCCAAGCACTCCCAAGCCTCCAGTTTTTGGTTTTTTGTCTGGTTTTTTTTTTTTTTGAGACAGAGTCTCACTCTGTTGCCCAGACTGGTGTATAGTGGCACAATAAATGGCTCACTGCAGCCTCGGTCCCTTGGTCTCCTGAGCTTAAGTGATCCTCCCCCCTCAGCCTCATGAGTAGCTGGAACTACAGGCACACACCAATAGCCCCAGTTAATTTTTTAATTTTTTTTTTTTTTTTTTGTAGTGGTGGAGTTTCACCATGTTGCCCAGGCTCGTCTCAAACTCCTCGGCTCAAACGATCTGCCTGCCTCAGCCTCCCAAAGCGTTGGGATTATAGGTGTGTGCCACCGCACCCAGCCTGTGCCTCCATCTTGACAAAGATTAGAAGAGAGCTGCAGGGATTGAAAAGAATCACTATCCAGTACCTGTTAGATTCTTTTAAAAATTTTTTGTCAGGCCGGGCATGGTGGCACACACCTGTAATCCCAGCACTTTGGGAGGCCGAGGCGGGTGGATCTCTTGAGATCAGGAGTTACAGACCAGCCTGGTCAATATGGTGAAACCCCGTCTCCACTAAAAATAGAGAACATTAGCCAGGCATGGCAGCGCATGCCTGTAGTCCCAGCCATTCTAGAGGCAGGAGAATCACTTGAACCGAGGCAGCAGAGGTTGCAGTGAGCCAAGATCACGCCACTGCATTCCAGCCTGGGTGACGAGACTTTGTCTCAAAAAAAAAAAAAAAGTCACCTATGTTCATTAACAAAAAATAAATTTGAAAGTATTTTCCTACTGCTTTATTTATTGCCAAGTGTATAAAGGCTTCAGTGGGAAGGGTCATCTTTTTCTTGGTTCCTCTGAACATTCAGGGCTTTTGGTTAAGTATAGATGGGACAGGGCACCTAGACTGACCTGTTTTCTGGATTCGAAACCTCTAATCAATGGCCATCAGGGGCCTGAGGAGGGATTGGGACCACCTAAAGGAGGCAATTTTGGCCCATTCCCTCAGGTATGAGCCAGTTCTGGACTTGCAACCACCAGGATCCTTGGAAGGGAGGTAGGACAGCCTAAAGGGGTAGCAGCTGGGGCCTACTACTGAAGCTCAATGGGGAAGAAAGTTTATCCTGGATGCATTCCTAGGCTTCTGTCATTCCAGTGAAACCGGTCATTGGACTATTTGGTCGCTGTGTTCTAAATGCTGTTGGATGATGATCATCCTGGGCTCAGAAAACCTTGGAATTGGACGTATGGCTTCAAGCATTCCCAGGCCTCTTTGGTTGGTACAAAATAATAGACAGTGTATCAACTGAAGAACAATCAACCAGCCAAAAATAAACATGCACAGGCATACCTCCCTTTAATCGTGCTTTGCTTTAGTGCACTTTGCAAATATTGCAATTTTTTTAAAACAAATTGAAGGTTTGTTGCAACCCTGCCTTAAGCAAGTCTATTGGTGCCATTTTTCCAATAGCATGTGCCCACTTAATATCTCTGCTATGTTTTAGTAATTCTCACAATATTTCAAACTTTATCATTATTTTTCCATCTGTTACGGTAGTCTGTGGCCCACGATTTTCTATGTATCTTCTACAAAAACAATTATTTTCATCGTTTGGGGGCACCACAAACTGCACCTACATAAGACATGAACTCAATAAATGTCGTGGGTTCTCATGGCTCCACTGGCTGGCTATTCTTTGGTTTCTCTCCTCTCCTTGGGCCTTCATTCTTTGGTTCTTCATTCTTCATTTTTGAGAGAGAATCTTGCTTTATTGCCCAGACTGGAGTGGGCAATACTTTGTCCATTCTTTGTCCATTCTTTGGAACCAGCCAAGATTGTCCCACTGCATTCCAGTCTGGGCAATAAAGCAAGACTCTCCCTCAAAAAAAAAAAAAAAAAAAATGCTAAATCTTGTGCACGAATAAACACACGGAAGAAATAAGTCCTGGTGTCTGCTAGATCAGTAGAGTGACTGTAGTTAATATTAATTGACTGTACATTTCAAAATAGCTAGAAGAGAATAATTCACAGGTTCCTAGTGTACAGAAGAGATAAGATGATGTATATCCCAATTATCCTGATTTGATTACACAAATGTATTACCACACATATACCCAAAATATGTAAATCCATGTATCAATAAAATAAATTGTTTAAATGATGCTATCTACTCTGTCTGTGCTCTAGAAAATAGAACAACAAAACCTGGATGACGGCATGTCTGTTTACAGCATGGTTTACTGAGTATTTTTTTTTTTTTTTTGGAGAAGAAGTCTCACTCTGTCGCCCAGGCTGGAATGCTGTGGTACAATCTTGGCCCAGTGCAACCTCTACCTCCCAGGTTCAAGCGATTCTCCCACCTCAGCCTCCCGAGTAGCTGGGACTACAGGCAGTTTACTGAGTATTTTAAGACCACCGTTGAGACCTACTTCTCAGAATAAAAGGTTTTTTAAAATATTACTGCTCACCAGGCAAGATGGCTCACACCTGTCATCCCAACATTTTGGAAGGTTGAGGCAGGAGAACAGCCATGAGTTTCAGAACAGCATGGTCAACATAGTGAGACCACATCTCCACAGGAAAAAAAAAAAAAAAAAGGAAGTGAAACAGGAAAGAAAAAAATATATATATAAATTTTTTCTTTCCTGTTTCACTTCCTTTTTTTTTTTTTTTAAAGAAATCAGAGCCTGCTGGGCACAGTGGCTCGCACCTGTAATCCCAGCACTTTAGGAGGCCGAGGCGGGCGGATTGCTTGAGCTTGGGAGTTCGAGACCAGCCTAGGCAACATGGAGAAACCCCCATCTCTACAAAAAATACAAAAATCAGATGGCGTGGTGGTGCACACCTGTAATCCCAGTTACTCGGGTGTCTGAGGTGGGAGGATCACTTGAGCCCAGGAGGCAGAGGTTGCAGTGAGCTGAGATCGCACCACCGAACTCCAGCCTGGGCGACAAAGCAAGACCCTGTCTCAAAAAAAACAAATCAGAGCCGGCTGGGCACAGTGGCTCACGCCAGTAATCCCAGCACTTTGGGAGGCCAAGGCAGGTGGATCACCTGAGGTCAGGAGTTTGAGACCAGCCTGGCCAACATGGTGAAACCCCGTCTCTACTAAAAATATAAAAAATTAGCCAGGCATGGTGGCACACATCTGTAATCCCAGCTACTCGGGAGGTTGAGGCAGGAGAATTGCTTGAACCCAGGAGGCAGAGGTTGTAGTGAGCTGAGACCGCGCCATTCCACTCCAGCCTGGGCAACAATAGTGAAACTCTGTTTCAAAAAAAATAAAATAAAAATATAAGAGCCTCACTTATCCTCCAAGGTGATATAAGCTACACATGCACACACATACACACACACCCCTACACACACACTCTACAGTAATATATGTGCATATAAATGTATATATACTACTATGTATATATTATACTAATATATTTACATATAATTTACATATATGTACATCAATATATTAGTGTGATATATACTATATTTGTGTAATATATGTATATATTCATTTATTACTGTAATATATATTATAGGATTATATTCTTATGGATAAGCAACAGAAGTGATTTCTTGAGATGAAATCTACTCTGGTGAAGAGGCTATGACGTTGTTGAAAGGACAACAAAGAATTTAGAATATTCATAAACTTAGTTGATAAGGCAGTGGCACAGTTTGGGAGAACTGACTGCAATTTTGAAAGAGTTTCTCTACTGTGGGTCGAATGCTATCAAACAGCATTGCATCCTACAGAGAAATCATTCAGGAAAATAAGTCCATTGATGTGGCAAACTTCATTGTTATCTTTGTTTAGGGAATTGCCACAACCACCCCAATGTTCAGCAACCACCACCCTGATCAGCCAGCAGCCATCAACACTGAGGCAAGACCTTCTACCAGCAAAAAGATTATGACCCTCTAAAGTCTCAGGAGATCATTAGAATTTATCAGCAATCAAGTATTTTAAAATTAAGGTGTGTAGCTTGCTTTTTAGACATGATGCTATTGCACACTTACTAAACTTTAGTATAGTGTAAACATAACATTTACACACACTGAGAAACCAAAAAGGTCGTGTGACTCACTTTCTTCTGACACTCGCTTAATTGCCGCCATCTGGTACCAAACCAGCAATATTTCCAAGGTATGCCTGTATGTACATCATATCCCATAGGATGCCAAAGGCAGGTAGAACTCCTATGTTGCCTTACCTGAGACAAGGGTAACATATAGCCTCGGTATTTCGTGGGCAAAAATTCAGTCTTTATGATTAACCTAAACAGGAAGCGGGAAAAAGCACAATTTTGTTTTAAAAAAACTAAATAATCTTTTAAAAAATAATCAGTTTTTCTTGTCACAGGGATAAAGAATTCAAAAGCATAGATGTCGATTATATATCAGAAGAGAATTGTGACAGCTAATATCCACATAAGAGAACACTAAGAACTAAACTGACAGCTAACACTAAGAACTAAACTGACAGCTGCTCCTGAGTTTACATCTTTACTCCCAATACTTGAAACCTTCTAACACTTAAGAAATGTAAGCCTGCCCGGGTGCGGTAGCTCACACCTATAATCCCAGCACTTTGGGAAGCCGAGGTGGGTGGATCACCTGAGGTCGGGAGTTCAAGACCAGCCTGGACAACATGGAAAAACCCCGTTTCTGCTAAAAATACAAAATTAGCCAGGTGTGGTGGCGCATGCCTGTAGTCCCAGTTACTCAGGAGCCTGAGGCAGGAGAATCACTTGAACCCAGGAGGTGGAGGTTGTGAGGAGCCGTTATTGTGCCATGGCATTCCAGCCTGGGCAACAAGAGAAAAACTCCATCTCAAAAAGAAAAAAAAAAAAAAGAAAGAAATATAAGCCTTATCTGTTTTGCCAAGGGAAGCACTGGCAAAATGTTTTCCCAAGCCTGATTCCCTTTTCTTATTTATTTATTTATTTATGAGACAAAGTCTGGCTGTCTCCTAGGTTGGAGTACGGTGGTTTGATCACAGCTCACTGCAGCCTCACACTCCTGGGCTCAAGAGATCCTCTCACCTCAGCCTCCCAAGTGGCTGGGATTACAGGTGCTCACCACCACACCTGGTTGATTTTTTAATTTTTTGTAGAGATGGGATCTTGCTATATTGCCAATCCTGGCCTCAAGCAACTGTTGCACCTCGGCTTCCTAAAGGGCTGGGATTACGGGGGTGAGCCACTGCACTCAGCCTGATTCTCTTTTCTAAAACATATTGGCAAATGAAAATACACCCAAGCGAAGGTAAATAGTTCTCTCAATTCATGAGGACAGTCAAGGCACAAGTTTCTAATTAAGTACATATTTTCTTTGTGAATAGAATAAATGGAAACATATTCCATCAGTTTTCTAATTGCTCTTCTCTGCTGCTGTTATTAGCCAGAATTTGGGGATTTAAACGTATTTATTGAGCTGTTTCCTGGGGAATGTTTTACATTTTTACTTAGCTTCTACTCCTTTAGGGCTTCAAAGCTCAAAGTTTACAGTATGCCCCAGGGAAGAACAATTCTTTCTCTAACACATGAAGGCAGTAATTAAGTGCTTTGACATCTCCTAAAATATTTTAAGAATAACCTGCTCCAAGGCACCAAGAAGAGAAGAGCCCAAGGGGCTCTGTTAATTCAAGGGGTGGGGAATTCCTGCAACTGAGGGTTCTTCCCTATTTTAGGCCATTTAGGGTAATTTCTGGACATTGCCATGCATTTGCAAGCTGCCTGGCACCAGTAGGAGTGTCTTTTGGCATGCTAATACATTATCATTAGAGTATAAAAAGCAGTGAAGACAACCAGAGCTCGCTTTGGTCGCCATCTTGGTTTTAGTGGGTTTAGGCCGGTTTCTTTACCACACCTTGTTTTATCAGCCGGGTCTCTTGTGACCTGTATCTTGTGAAAGTACTCCTGCTGATCTCCTATCTCTTCCTGTGACTAGGAACGCCTAACCTCCTGAGAATGCGGTCCAGCAGGTCTCAGCCTCATTTTACCCAGTCCCTATTCAAGATGGAGTCACTCTAGTTCGATCCCATCTGACATATTCCCCCCCTCCCTTTTACAAGAGGAGTCTTCAATCATAGGGTGATAGTACTTAAAAATAGTTACTCCTAAATGTTACAGGGGCTTATGGTCAAACTAAACTCTTCCAACAAATTTAAGAAATTAATAAATGATGTTTGGATTGACTTCAAAAAAAATTTTTTTTTTGAAGAGAGAGGGTCTCACTATGTTGCTCAGGCTGGTCTTGAACTCCTGGGCTCAAGGGATCTGCCTCAGTCTCCCAAAGTGCTCAGATTACAGGCGCGAGCCACAGTGCCCAGCCTGGGTTGACATTTTTGTTACCTAATATGGCACTTTTCTTTTTTTTTTTTTTTTTTATTGAGACGGAGTCTGGCTCTGCCACCCAGGCTGGAGTGCAGTGGCCGGATCTCAGCTCACTGCAAGCTCCGCCTCCCGGGTTTACGCCATTCTCCTGCCTCAGCCTCCCAAGCAGCTGGGACTACAGGCGCCTGCCACCTCGCCCGGCTAGTTTTTTTGTATTTTTAGTAGAGACGAGGTTTCACCGTGTTAGCCAGGATGGTCTCGATCTCCTGACCTCGTGATCCGCCCGTCTAGGCCTCCCAAAGTGCTGGGATTACAGGCTTGAGCCACCGCGCCCGGCCCAATATGGCACTTTTCATTAGCATTTACTGTAACAAAATATTACACATCTACAAAACAATGAATAACCTTATGAAAAAACGAACACATGCTTGATCTAGCACTCTGTTAGCCTCACCATCAAGCATCATTTTAAGGAGAAAATTGCTCCTGCTGGAGCATTAAATAAGCAGCTATCACTAAAAACCAAACAAAGCTCAAACTGAATTTGCACAAGTGACTTCCATACATCTGTAACTTATTAATGCTGTAAATCGGAAATAAAATTTGAAGCATCCCGTCCCCCCGCCCCCATTCACCTCCCAACCACCACCATCTGAATGGATTCCCTCCTCAGCCAGGATACTCTAAAATTTAACCTGAAAGACTGGTTCAGGCCACGACAGGAAGTGCGGTCGGACATGCCTCATTACACCTTTCCAGTATTAACATCAACGCAGACCTTAAGTCGGTAAGAAACATTTACAATCTATTTTCTCTGAAGCTGGCTACCTGGAGGCTTCATTTGCATGATAAAACCTTGGTTGTGGAGACCAGAATGTCTTAAACTAGACATTCTTTTCTACTGACAACTCTTTCAACCAATGCCATCAGAATATGTTTAGATCAGCCGGGCATGGTGACTCATACCTGTAATCCTAGCACTTTGGGAGGCCAAGGCAGGTGGATTACCTGAGGTCAGGAGTTCAAGACTAGCCTGGCCAACATGGCAAAACCCCATCTCTACTAAAAATACAAAGAATTAGCCAGGCATGGTGGCAGGCATCTGTAATCCCAGCTACTTGGAGGCTGAGGCAGGAGAATTGCTTGAACCCAGGAGGCAGAGGTTGCAGCAAACTGAGATTGTGCCATTGCACTCCAGCCTGGGCAACAGAGAAAGACTCTATCTCAAAAAAAAAAAAAAGTCATATGTTTACAGCTACCTGTGGTCTGGATTTACATCTACCTGTGGTCTGGAAGCCCCCCACCCTTTGAGTTGTCCTGCCCTTCCAGATGGAACCAATGTCAATCTTACATGTATTAATTGATGTATTACGTCTCCCTAAAATGCATAAAACAAGCTCTACCCCGACCACCTTGTGCATGTGTCCTCAGGGCCTCCTGAGGCTGTGTCATGGCCACATCCTTAACTTTGGCAAAAATAAACTTTCTAAATGGACCAAAACCTGTCTCAGATATGCTGGGTTCACAATGCTTTTGGTCCGTTAAGTGCGGTGTGTGCATCAGGACCTGCAGGGGTACACGTTTCTGTCTCAGGCCCTCTAGGTGACATATTTACCCCTGTGAGTGGCCGGACACACCACAGCCCACCATCGTCCGCAGGAAGACAAACCAGACGTACGAAGGAGCAAACGAGGTCAGCAAGGAGAAATAGGCTCCCCACAGGAACGAGATGAGAAGAATCTGAAACAACAGAACACGTGAATGGGACCTGCCTCAATGCGGGGAGGGAAGAAGCCCTAACATCTGAAGGCGATTTTCTGTTTCCATTCTGATAGTTGCTTCTCTGAGGACCTAATCAATAGCCAGCCCAATGGTCTTCACAATCATCCAACAATACAATCCATGCCACTCTACTGTCTGGAAGCCCAGACCTACCAAGTTCAGACCGTTCTTTAAAACTACCCTGCTGTGCCCACCCTCACGGGTGGCAGGTCCCTGAACTTGGACATCAAAAGGCAAAAACGTGTCCTTCCTACTCACAGGGCTGTTGGGGACAGAACGAGGCAGTATGTTGGGAGGAGTACAAGGAGAACGTTTAAGGTATTTGCTTTTTCTTTAATTATAAGGATCATATAAGTTCATAGTAAACAATACAGAAGAAAAAAGAAAACGTAAAAATTGAAATCACCATTGATTGTCCAACCCAGAGAAAATATTCTTAACACTGTTTTATCTTCTCTGTTTGTAAGAGAAAACAAAGTGTTAATGGCTGTAAATATTGCAGTGGAAAGATGTACTTTCATACATGTAATATAATACATAAGACCTTGCTCTACTGTTAAAGTTGTTTCAGATCTTCTCATTATTAAAATAAGCTGGGATGATATCTGCATAAGTCGTTATGCCCTCTCTGATATCTTTAGCAAGCTAGATTTCTGGAAGACAAATGTTCAGGTTAGCAGAATATTTTCAAGGTTCCTGATTCATACTGCCAAGCTGATGGTCAGAAAAAATCATACCAATAGGGTTTAATAATATTATATAATAATAATGATATAATAACACCAATAGGGTACATAATAAGGGTGTCTATATACTTGCAAGGCATGAAAATGTCCATTTCAACGGTGCAGGACTCTTTAAGGAAAAAGTTCCTTACATATTTGATAAGGAAAAATTATATCTTACTATGTATTTTGTTTTTGATAACTCTTGTGCTTTAATGTTTTTTCAAGGTTTCTTGACAATTTGTATTTCTTTTATAAAATGCCTTTTTTGTGCTTTCTGAGATACTTGTGTTTTCAAATTTACAAGAATCTATGATATTTATTTCATGTACTTTAAAACATACAGCCAATTCTATTAATGTTTTCCTTTGAGGTTCCTCCATTTGTGTTTATGCTTAGAGAAGATTTCACCAGAAATCAAGCAAATAGAAAAGACAGACCTGGGTTTGTAACCAGAAGACGTAATTTATGTCTTGATGTCTAATCTTAGTAGGTACGTGACTTCGAGCAAGTAGCTAGTTTCAAAGTTATACCAATGTGAGCTAAATGTGTAGCTGCTTATGTTTATACCTGCAAATGTCCTCATTCTAATATGTTTTAACTCCGTACATCCATCAACTTGAGAAAGAAAAGCGGCTCAGAGCAGTCTGAGGAATGTGAGGTATGCAGAATTTATCAGGTCCAGAGACACAGGAGCATGCGACTCCAGTCACATTCCCGCACCCATGCCCAGGGTAATTGTATAAAGGCATTTTGTTTTTCTTACCTTCCCTGTAGTTTCCAGACTAGCTGATAAATCACCTAAAATGTTAACCACAAGTTGCACAATGTGACGTTCATCCATTATCTCCATGTTTTTAGATTTTGTGACACAAAGAGTGATGTAGAATCAGCTGATAGCTTACCATTTTAATGAACCAATGTAAATTATTAGTAAATAACTTAGGAAGTGCCCCCAAATTCTTTTCTCCCCTCCTTTAAAAAAACCAGTTGTCACTGCTGCTAATCAGAGCATATATTCAGGGCAACTGGACTGTATGACTTCTGGGCTGCAATCCTCAATCTTGGTCCAAATAAACTCCCTACTTAAATTAATTTTGCCTCTGTTTCTTCCTTTAGGTCAATATTGCTGGCATAGCTGGCAGGGTTCAGAGCAATACCACCCTTTACCCCCCCAATTACCCACAGTCTCCTCCTGAACTTACTGCACGAACCCACGGTGTTCCCCTAACTCCAGAGATTTCACTGGGGGCGAAGGGTGAGTCTTTCTGAATCTGGCCCTCCTTTCCTTTAGGTTGAGGTCCAGAGTTTGGGGGGCTTCTTTATAAACTCTCTCATTTAAGAGCAAGGGCTTCCACTTCTGTCCCTGGACAGGACATTCAGGCGAATGGCTCCGCAGAGGACTTCTGTTTTCTCAGCCTCTGCCTCATGAGAGCAGGTTTGGCTTACGGTCTTGGCCATCCAGCACTAGTGGTTTGACTTTTTCTTGTCCTAAAATTCCATCACAGGCTTTAAAACTTGCGTCTGTTTCCCACTGATTGTAATTTGGACTTGTCTTCTCATTTGTGACCAGCTCCTGCTAGTCTCAAACAGATAGGTGCCTGAGGGTGAGTTTTCTCGCCCCAAAGTTAAGGGAGACTTGCTCCCTCCGAACCCACTTGGGTGCTCTGGGGGGCTAGAGACTTTATGGACATTCATTCATGGCACGTAGTTGTCTCCCTGAAAGAACAGCTTCTTCTGAGTTTGCCGCTGCAGCAGTGGACTAGTCACTTAAACAAAAACCAAAGGAAAAAAACCTCCCAACAGGGCTGCTCTGAAGGGCAAAAGGGGCCTCTTCCATTCCCCTTATTAACTCATTAGAAGTGAATTTACGGATAAATGGAGAACAGATGTGTGCCCCCACTGATATCAGATATCAGAGCCACTATCTGTTCTCAACCCATCACAGTAAACTGGACATGGTGGAGGCATCTAACCAAGCCATGACTGCTTCTAAGTCCCAACCTTTAAAAGTTCAAATAGAGCCACTTAGCGGCCTTCATTCCTTTAGTCCTTCTTGGTAGAGATTTCTTAGAACTCTATAATACCTGCATCTCCTTTCACTCCACACCTGGACTGCAGAGGAACAGCCGCAGGCACAGGTACCCTGAGAAAAATGTCCAGAAGATAAGCCTGGAATGTTCCATTAGGGAGGGAATATCTGCATTTTCTATCTTGGGTATTGGGAGGGAGATGCCTACTAAAGAGAAACAGTGATAAGGTTGCCCCAAAAGAATACATGAAAGACTACTCCAGATGCTACTGTGAGGGCTCACCTACCTTCCAGCGGCCATATCTGTCAGCCAGGAGGCCAAAGAGGATACTGAAAACCATGTAGCCAAAAAACACCATCTGCAAGTGGGAGCGAGACAAAACGGTTCTCTAAGCAGGTTTTAGATGTTACTTTACCCCATTAGCCATTTTCACTAGATGTAGGCTGGAAATATGTGAAGGATGGAAGTTAATTTGAAGAACAGGGTTTCACAAAGCACTTGCTTGCCCCTGAGGCCCTTCATGTTCAGAATTTCGGAGGCAGGCTTTTATGATCCCTGTTGGCGGGAGCCTAACAAGGGAGACACTGCCTCAGGTGGAAACGGGGTCCTCTGAGCTGCCGCCCACCTGTTGCTAGAGGGCGGCTTCGGCTCCACTCTGTTCAGACGTGTACTTGTGAATTTCCACTATAATTTTTAAAACTGTCCGTTCATGCGCTGCCTTATTCAATACAAAAATGGGGGCCACTAGAAGCAGTCTCCCTTTATGTTATTACAGATAAACATAACTTTAACCGCCACGTCCAATCGCTCATTTAAAAAACTCTTCAGAACATATATAAGTCCTAAGATAAACCTACTTCTTTTCCTTACTTGTTCTCACAATGGCCTGTCCTCCCCTGATAAAATTCAAGGACCTGGGATTTGACACTAGGGTTTTATTTATTATAACTTGGCCTGAGTCGTCAACTGCTGTCTGCGCCTCTGGGCTCCTTATTTTCCTGCCTTCAAGAAGTTCAGGCTTCACTGCAGCCCTGACTGACGGCCTCCAGGGCAAGCAAAGGAATGCTGTTAGCTCGCATTTCTAGGGGAAAACAAAACAAACCAGAAACAGCCCTGTTTCCCTTTCGCTGTCGCTGTTCTGCTTCTTTTCTCCTTCCCCTCACTCTTTGGAGGAAAGACTGAAATGCAGTTCTCCCACACGGAACCATGTGTTCATCATATATATTCTTTCACGACAAAAGCCACGACTGGGCCCTGAGCGCTACACTTTCTAGGACAGAAATGTTCCGTAACCCTGTTAGACTGCAGAGACAGAAACCCGTCTGCTCACTGGGGCTCCGGCTCTCCCTCTCCCTCCCTCCCTCGCCCGGATCCTCAGAGGCGCCCCTTTCTTGTGCACCCTCCCCTACCTCCTCCCTCCCCCACCCTCTACCCGGAAGACGTCCTCCCTCCCTCACTCGCCCCACCTAGCGCGCCTGAGCCCCCGTCGGGCGCGCGCCTATCCCTCCAGCGCCCGTGAGCCCCCATCGGGGGCGCGCCTATCCCTCCAACGCCCTTGAGCCCCCATCCGGCGCGTGCCTAACCGTCCAGCACCCCTAATCCTCCATCGGGCATGCCCCTGACCCTTCATCGGGCGCGCGCCTAACCCTCCAACGCCCGTAATCCTCCATTGGGCACGCCTGTGACCCATCGGGCGCGCGCCTAACCCTCTGGCACCCCGTATCCTCCAGCAGGCGGGCGCCTAACCCTCCAGCGCCCCTAATCCTCCATCGGGCACGCCCCTGACTCTTTATCGGGCTCGCGCCTAACCCTCGAGCTCTCATAATCTTCCATTAGGCGCGCGCCTAACGCTCCAGCGCCTTTAATCCTCCATCAGGCACGCCCCTGACCCTCCACCGGACGCGCGCCTAATCCTCCAGCACCCCTGATCCTCCATCGGGCGCGCCTAACTCTCCAGCGTCCCTGACCCTCCGTCGAGCGCGCCCCTGACCCTCCAGCGCCCCTGATCTTCCATCAAGCGCGCTCTAACCCTCCAGCGCCCCTGATCCTCCAGGGGTGTGCCATGCGCGCCTGATCCTCTCGCGCGCGCTTTCCCCCTCCCCCGCACGTCCTCCTGCTCACCCCCAGCTTTTCCTCCTCTGCCACTCCGGCACTCGACCCTTCCCCCCTCCCCCCGCCCTCTACCCTTCCCCTACAACCCTCACCCTTCCCCCAACAGCCCTGCGCTCGACCCTTCCTTACCCCCACCCCTGCTGTTCAACCCTTCACTCCCACGCCCACCTTCGACCCTTCCCCCGACACTTCCCCCCATCCCCGCCCTTTCCCGGGACCCCTGACACTTCTCCCCGACCCCCTCCCCCGACCCTTCCCCAAACCACCCCGACCCTTCCCCCAACCACCCCCACCCTCGACTCTTCCCCCCCACACTCTATCCCTTCCCCACCCCCACGCTCTATCCCTTCCCCACCCCCAACGCTCTATCCCTTCCCCACCCCCACCCCCACCCCGCCTCCCTAGGGTGAGCTCTTTTCTGCAGGTGCTTGTCTTTAATACAAAACATGACTCCACTGTTTGATTTAAGCAGCACATAAGGTGTTTCTTCAGCATGACTCTTACAAAACACAAGGGCCATCATAGCCCCATAATTCTTTAGTTTTTTCAATTAACAACTGCTTAGAAAATGGAGTTGGGGGGCCTGGGAGACAATGACAATGTTGCTCATTAGCCTGGCCCTTCCGTTTAGCACAATTGTTCCCAGTAAGCTCAGGAACAGAGTCAGAGTCAGAGAGGCTAAACCAAGACAGGAGGATGGGAGGAGCCCAAAGCAGGAAACAGTCTGGACTTGGGAGAGTTCAGTTGCTTAGAGAGAAGTCTTCTGAGCTGTGATGGCCTAGTGAGGAAGATTGTGTACCTGCTGGAAGGAGCCTCTGTAGGCACCGTTAGGAAACAGCACAAATGCAACCAATGAAATGTGAGCTGTAAATATCATATTTACATGTGTATCATGTACTATAAAAAATGGTATCATGTAATATAATTTTGTAGTGCAGGTGCAAATGCCACACCTGGCTCTCCAGCATTCTCAAGGAACTAAGATGTGCATATATACAAACCAACTGGGGTACAGATCAGTTAGAATTAAACAAAGTTATAGGGTCACCCTAAAGATACAAGGATTGGCAAGTAATGCTTTTGTGAAAGCCATGAGAACCAAAATGGAGTCACTTAGGCCACATCCTACCAAAATGGGATCGTAGGCAACAGAGGAGGGGCTCTCAGGCACGCGTGCCTAGCACAGAAACTGTAATAAGGACTCTGAAAACCAGTGTTGCACAAAGACCACTGATCGCTTGAGCCCCGGAGCTCAAGGCCAGTCTGAGCAACAGAGTGGCATCCCCATCTCAAAAACAAAAACAAACTGCTTCTGCAAGAACAATACCCAGCCTGTTCAACTTCAGACTGATGCCACTGTTGTTACCGATCCTTGTAGCCAGGGAAAAGTATTTCAAAATAACTTATATAGCCTTCCTCATTTTGCCTTTAAGAAACTCTCGACTTTCCTTGCCTTCCTAAATACATCTATGGCCCAGCCATGGTTCTCCGTAGCACAGGAATTCCCAGATTGCAATCCCCTGTCATTCCTTTCCAAATAAACTCATTTTGCTGGAGAGCTTCTCTGTTATTTTAGGTTGACACTTTCTAAAGTATTTTATATGTAGAAGAAAATGGAAAGCAATCGAGTCACTTTATTACAAGTCTAAGTAAAAACCTTGATTTCTAAAAATTTTTCTAAAAGCATATGATCTGAGACACCAAAAGAGACACCCCTTTAGCAACCGAGATGGGCCCCAAGGTTAAGGAAACAAAAGTTATCTACAGGTCAAGGGTTCAGAGCCTGGCGGACATGGCAGATTTCTGAATTCCTTTCTGAGATATTAAGCTGATTTACAACCCAGACCACTATGGTCCTGACTGGACAGAGGACCGGACCAGCCTTACATTCTCTTTGGATAAGCTACTGCAGACCTCAGGCCAGTTTCAGCAGCTTATACAGACAGTGCACAAACTGTTTTTGTGTTCTGTAGTTCACCTTTTGACATAAACAGCCAAATTCCACCTCATTTTAATGCTAAAACTCTCCCCAAAGTGAACATATGATGTATGTTACATACATGCTTACCTAGTCTGCATGTAGGCTCCCCTCACAAATATGTATAGCTTTGCCCCCAAACCTGCCAAATATGTATGATGCCAGCCTTGTGAAACATAAAACCCAACCTGTCCTTCTCCTCTTCCAAGAGAAAGCACCTTCAGTGCACACTGGAGACTGTCTCTTTCAGGCTTGCAAATCACTATTGCCAATAAAGCTGTCCTTTCTATTATTTAGCCATCCTGGTGGTCTTTGAGACAACAAGTATTAGAGAGCTTTAAAAGCACAAAAAGGAACCAGGGCACCAAAGTTAATAACAGGAGTTTTAATGAAGGAAATGGAACTAAGATAATATAATGGAAAAATAAAACATCTCGGGACCCCCAAACTCATCACACCAATGAGGAGGTTAAGCCTGAAGACAGTCATGCAACACTGGCCATCCTTTTCCCAAATGAATAGCTCTTGCTTTACAATCTTATGTCAAAGTATTATCCATCAGCCAGACCCCCCATGGAAAATTCTTTGCTGGTCTTGAAACCCTTCAAGATGCATATCCTCCTGTAAAGCAAGGACATGTCCATTGTAACTTAGGTTTTCAATCTAAGTCTAGCTTCTACAACTAACATCTGTCTGTTAGATTTCACACTGATAATGTTGATTGCAAGCTCATCTTCCCAAGTGATGAGAATCATTCTTCCCAGAAGATGAGACCATTCTTCCACCTACCTGAGACATCTGCATAACTGATGCTTCCTTTACTCTCCCTTTTTTCTTCCAATGTTCACCTCATTTTATATAAAATGTAGATTTACTGGGCACTAATTAAAATCTCACAAAAATGGAACCATTTGCCTCACTGGCTGGCTACCCACCTCTTCTTACATGCTTTCTTTCCTTTAAAAGAGAATATAAATCCTGAGTCGCCCAGAAACCTCTGCTTCAAGCCACAGATGTTTCCGTAACTGGTGTTCTTGAAACCGACACTGCAAAATTGTAACTGAGTCAGTGAAAGAGATCTGACCTAACCAACTCCATATCTTGCTTCTAACCTCCAAACTGTCCTTGGTCATTCCTAGGGGTAGGCTGAACTAGCTACAGGAGAAGCTTACTTTATAGTTTAAAACAAAGATGATAACCGCTGTTTCCCAAAACCAACCTCCTTCTTGGCTGGGGACTAGACTGCCTTTGTAGGACTAACAAATTAGCCACAAGATTAGAAATTATGGTTTAGGAGTCATACAGCTGGAGGCTACAAGATTCTGACCCTCCCTAAACTGTTCCTGAGATGAGTGCTTGAGATATTTTGCCGATGGTACACTTGATGGATCAGCTGGTACCACCCGGACTGATAAACTGGTCCTCTGATCTTGTGGCACCCACTCAGGAACTCAATCAGCGCAAGAGGATGTCAAATCCCTATGATTTCATCTCTGATCCACCTAATCAGCACTCTCGACTCACTGGCCTTCCCCCATCCACCAAGTTGTCCTTAAAAACTCTGCTCCCCAAATGCTCGGGGAGACTGATTTGAATAACAATAAAACAACTCCGGTCACCCACAGAGCGGCTCTGTGTGAATTACTCCTTCTCTATTGCAATTCCCCTGTCTTGAGAAATCAGCTGTCTAGGCAGCCGACAAAGTGAACCCGCTGGGCTGTTGCATTCTTCCCAGTCACACCCTCAAGCTCTGGCTCAATAAACCTCAGATGACTGAGATTTTTGCCACAGTATCTCATTTGGGTTAGCAAAAATAAGGGCAGACTTTAAGATGTGCTGCTGTGATTGGGCGTACAACTGGAATCCAAACTTCCCAGCCTCCAAGACACAGAAAGAAACACAACTGGGCAATGCCATGGATTATCTGAGACAAGAACTCCAACCAGTTCCTCAAGGGAGGGAATTTTCCCTGGTGCCACCCCCAAAGATTAAAATTCACAGGTAAGATTTGATTAAGGCAGTGAGTGACAGGGATATCCCCTTCCTCTGTCACTTTCTGGGGCTACTCCTTTGAGCACAGCCTTGTAAGTTTGGGGGGCAGGAGGAATTCTTCTGGAATTCTCCACCACCAGTTTCAGAATAGCTCTGTCTTACAGAATTTGTCCTCAAGGCCTCTGCCACCTGACTGTCCTCCTCCACCCATCATGGTCTACCTACCTCCCAGACACTCCCTTTAGTGAGGATTTAAGCACCTGGGCTCATAGTTCTTCTTTCTATTAAGTTGTTGGGACCCAGAAAGTGATACAACAAAGACTGGCACTTTGACATGTGGAGAGGATAGAGGCAGCTGCATCAGAATCAAGGTCCCTCTAACCTTGTCTTGCTCCTTCGCCCTCAAGCACAGGGAAGGGCTCTCTGAAGTTTCCTTATCTGACAAGAAAGCTTTGTTCCAAAAGGAATGCAACTGGGCCAGGTGCAGTAACTCAGTTTGTAATCCCAACACTTTGAGAGGCCTAGGCAGGAGGATTGCCTGAGGCCAGGAGTTAAAAACCAACCTCTTCAAATTAGCCAGGTGTAGTGACCCACCTCCCAGCTACTCAGGAAGCTAAGACAAGAGGGTTATTTGAGCCCAGGAGTTCAAAGCTGCGGTGAGCTATGATCATACCACTGCACTCCAGCCCAGGCAACAGAGGGAGACTCTGCTTCAACAACAACACAACAACAACAACAAAAAAGGAACGCAATTATCCTAAACCCACTCCCTGTGGATCATGTCAAATTACCAAGATCAGCCACCAGAAAAGAGAAGGGGCTGGGGATATCACATTGCTCCAGACTTTTCACCTAGTCCTCTGGGGGCAGCTCCCAGAGATCACCTGGATAACAAAACAACCTTTGTTCCACCCCTCACCTTCCTGTAATGCCTGCCTTCACCTCCCTAGTCCATTCATTCTCACTGATGACTTATTGCCCCTCTAAAGAATCTTTGCCCACTGTCGTCCTCCCCTATGAAAAAGGCTATATGTTTCTGTCCCACTCTGGGTTATCGGTAATCACTCTTGTGATTCCTTCCTGCTATGCCCATCAAAATAAAATTTTGGATGCCTTTTCTCCCATGAATCTACCTTCTGTCAGTTGATTTTTTAGTAAACCTTTGGAAAGCGAAGGGAAGTTTTCCCTTGGCACCAACAAAGTCCTGTCTTCATTAAAACCAACTTCAATACCCAAGTAATCAACCTTTCTCTCCTCATCTGCTGGTTCTTTGACCTCCTTGGCTGATGTTACTTCCTAATTACATCCCAGAACACAGAACTTCACTCTACCACTTATACCACAGCCCATTTGAAACCATCTTTGCAAAAATTATAATAATGAGAAAAAATTATGACAGTGAAAGAGATCTGACCTAACAAAATCCATTTTGGCTTTAACTTCCAAACTGCCCTTGGCCGTTCCTGGGCATGGGTCAAGCTAACTTTTGAAGAAATTTAGTTTACAGCTTAGATAATAGCTCTCCCCAAAACTAAACCAGCTTTATAAAAGTAATATAAGGCCACCAGGTTGGGATTATGAGGGCCCTGAATTCTGTTAAGATGTAGGCTTAAAGGATTACCGGCCACTTTCCAGCCTTTGTTCTGGAGGTCACAAGATCTGCGACTTCCCCAATTACTCCTGGAAATAACATCACTATTGTAGAACCCAAGATTGGCCTTTTGAGATGTCTTTTCAGATGTAGAACCTAAGATTGGCCTTTTGAGAAGTCTTTTCAGACTTTTGCACTTTTGACAAAAGGATAACTCCACCCAAACCCATGACCTGTGACTCAACTGGTCTTGTGGCCCCCACAACCCATAAGCAGACTCTGTGTACAAGGTCCATTTTCTACACCACTATGATTGTATCCCCAACCAATCAGCAACACCCATTCCCTAGCCCCCTGCCAACCAAACTATCTTGAAAAAACCCTTGCCTCCAAATTTTCAGGGAGGCTGATATAAGTAATAATAAAATTCTGGCCTCTGGTTTAACCAGCTCTATGTCTATTAAACACTTTCTCTATTGCAATTCCCCTGCTTGATAAGTTGGCTCTATCGGGGCACTAGGTAAGATGAACCCTAGGGCAGTTACACCCTCACTGCCCTTCTACCCTGCAGCCTTCTCTCCTTGGAGTTCTTAGAAAACTGACCACATCCTTCCCTGAAGCCTTCCAATGGCTCTCCACCCTCCACAGTGTGGCTTCCAACATTCTTATACATCAGGAGCCTCTTTTAAGATTAAACATAAATATTTTGCAAAGCTCTATGATAGAAGGTGTACTTTCATACCCATTTAATCAGAAATGTATAATGACTACGAAGTCAATAATGCTATTATGTTGATTTTTGTTATACAAAATGGCAATCTGAAAAACTGTAATATGTATATTTGTCAAATATGTTTTGCATGGAGGGTTTATATGTGTTTGGCCCAATGTTGGGAAGCAGTGGCTATAGAATGGAATTTATGCTTAGCAGGTGGGGTGCTTCTGGCCCTGCCCACCTCTGCAACTTCACCTCCCATCACTACATCTTTCTCACTATTTAAATGTGATACTCCTTGTAGTCTTCTCAGCACACATGCATACACACATGCTTTTTGAACGAATGATGGATATCATCAATTCCATTTTGTAGCAAAACTTGATGTGCAACTCATAAGGCTGTTTTTTCTTTTTTGAGATGGATTTTCACTCTTGTCACCCAGGCTGGAGCACAATGGTGTGATCTCAGCTCACTCTAACCTCCTCCTCCTCCCAGATGCAAGCAATTCTACTGCCTCAGCCTCCCAAGTAGCTGGGATTATAGACACCCACCACCACATCTTGCTAATTTTTGTATTTTTAGTAGAGACAGGGTTTCACCATGTTGGTCAGGCTGGTCTCAACCTCCTGACCTCAGGTGATCTGCCTGCCTCAGCCTCCCAAATGCTGGGATTGCATGCATGAGCCACTACACCAGGCCCATAAGGCTATTCTTAATGGTCTTTGAGAAAAGTTGAAGGAGTAACAGTACAATTCAGTGAGGGTGATTGGTAAAGTCACTATGGTCCATGTAAATAGCTTCTCTAGTGACTTGATTTAACCTATGACTAACCCATGACTTTGGGATCACTTTCTGAATTGCATGTCTCATGTGGATAGTAAGCAGTTTAGGATTATGCATACTAGGAAAAGAAAAAGATGAGGAAGACATCAAACGCTGGTTTCAGCCTGCAAACCCTTGAGTTTTGGAAGCCAACATACCAAGTGGTGAGACACCCTTTGGCTCTCAGCCCTGCAGGATGGAGGAAAGGGAGCCCAGGCCCTCAGTTAGCTTGTTCACAGCACAGGAAGCAGGTACTTACTGTGGTTACTAATGCCACCTGCCAATTCTCCAGTTGCCATTCACAGCGGATGACAGGAGACACAACAGCTATCAACATGATCTCCATAGCCTCAACAACCTTAAAGAAGAGGGACACAATGCCATGTCTAAGTGCCAGCTTGTCATTACTTCTTCCCAGGTCTGCCTACCCATCATCCTAGCTAGTCCTGTCCCCTTCGTCCTTCTTCCCCATTTAGGGAGCATCTATTGTATACCCACATAGCACTGCTAGTTGGATAAGGAACTATAGAACTTCAGCTTTCATGGATATGACCTTCATGGTTTGAAAAACTTGAGAGTTCCCGAAAATTTGTGAAACGTATTCACTTATGATTTTGTTGACCAATGCAGTTGCATGGTAGCACTATGGGGGAGCTGTGTGAAGGCCACTCCCATAGCTAAGGGGTGAAACTAGCTAACCAGCAGCATCCACATCAACGAGCTTTGTTGTTTTGTACTCATGATTGTGAAGATTGCAGGGCACTAGCCTTACAAATGGATTTTTGAGACAGTCTCTGATCTCACACTGGGATAGTAAGTTTCATGAAAGCTGGAAAATAAAGCAACGAGTACAAAATAATATGAGTTCGTCAGCAGGAAAGTTTTTTTTTTGAAAAAAAAAAAAAAAGAAGAAGAAATGGGATCTCACTATGTTGCCCAGGCTGGAAACTCCTAGACTCAAGTGAACCTCCCACTTTGGTCTCCCAGAGTGCTGAGATTACAGGCATGAGCCACTGAGCTCAGCCTAAGAAAATGTGTCTTTAACAGACTTAGTGCTACTAAATATTTCTTTCAATACAAAGTTTGAGTATTATCCTCTATCTATATCTTGCAATCCGTTATAGGGATAAGTTTGTCTCTCAAGAAAAAGAAGGAGATGCTAGAAAAGAATTGAAGGAATAATTAGAAATAGATGATGAAAGTTAGGTACAGGATCACGAAAGATGAGTCAAAGATGACAGATTTTGTGTTTGGTGGAAGGGAAGAACACTGACATCACTAACAGGGACAAGGTTATCAGGAGGAAAAAAAGGGAATTAAAGGAGAAAATGAATTTGTTTGGTGTTGAGAGTTCAGAATGGGTGGAGTTTTATTCCTTACTGGTTTATTTCCTTCTGGAACCCTTTAGAGGAGTGGCATTTGGTTAATATGGATCCAGCTGTTCTGTATTACTGAAGGAAGATGAGTTTACTAAATCAAACTTTCTTAGATTATTATTATTATTTGTAGACAGGGTCTTGCTCTGTCACCCAGGCTAGAGTGCAATGGTGCGATCTCAGCTCACTGCAACTTCTGCCTCCTGGGTGCAAGTGATTCTTGTGCCTCACCCTCCCGAGTAGGCGTGCAGTACCACGCCCTGCTAATTTTTGTATTTTTAGTAGCGATGGGGTTTTGCCATGTTGGCCAGGTTGGTCTCGAACCCTGGACTCAAGTGATCCACCCACCTCAGCCTTCCACAGTGTTCAGATTACAGACATGAGCCACCGGGTCAGCTCTTCTGAGATAATTATGCTGTCTTACTTCTGAAACTTTTTGAACTTAAACTTGCCAGCTGGCCAACTGAACTCTCAACACCACTATAATGCTCTCTTGTGGCGAGACAAGTCACTATAATATGTGTACTTCAAAGTCCCACACACTAGCTGACATCATTCCACCTATTTCATCTTAGACTCCCAAGTTATACAAATGTAAACATTATAATAATCCATACAGATATTCTATCAATGTTATCAACAGAAAATGTGCCAAATTCATTTTCTCCTTTAATTCCCTTTTTTTCCTCCTGATAACCTTGTCCCTGTCAGTGATGCTGTCTTCTGAAACTTTTTGAACTTAAACTTGCCAGCTGACTAACTGAACTTCTCTGAGGGGAGAAGGACCAGGCAGGGAGCCAGAGTGGGGTACACAGAGGAGTTTCACTCTAGACCTCAGGGAACGTCTTAAAGACGACCAGGACTGGCCGGGCAAGGTGGCTCTTGCCTGTAATCCCAGCACTTTGGGAGGCCAAGGCGGGCAGATCACTTGAGGTCAGGAGTTCAAGACCAGCTCAGCCAACATGGCAAAACCCTATCTCTACTAAAAATACAAAATAAATTAGTTGGGCATGGTGGCACATGCCTGTAATCCCAGCTACTCAGGAGACTAAGGCAGGAGAATCGCTTGAACCTGGGAGGCAGAGGTTGCAGTGAGCCAAGATTGTGTCTCCGCACTCCAGCCTGGGCAACAGAGCAAGACTCCATCTCCAAAAAAAAAAAAAAAAAAAAAACCCAACAACAAAACACACACACACACACACAAGACGACCAGGACTTAGGAGTCCTGGTCACAGGCTGAGGCTGCTCAGCTGCTGTGGATGCAGTTATATACACAGTCACATGAGGCCCCGAAACCCAACTGCTGCTTCTACCTGTTCAGGCCTCTGAATGAGAGCCTGAACAGGTGGAGGGGCCATGGCCAGGAGGAGCTGGGGCCCCTCACTGTCAACATGTCAATGCTGATGGAAGGATCCTGCTCACAAAACACCCCATCGTAAGACCAGGCAAAAGATCTGGTTCCTGCACCCACATAAGCAGTTCTGTCTTCCTTTGTGAGACAGGAGAGGGTGGCCTGGCAGAGAGCCCCTCCTAGCTGGTGAGCTGGGAGAATTCCCACAACTATGAGGCACTTGAAGAGCAGAGACCATCTCACTTCCTCAGGATGTTCTGGGCGAAGGCAGAGAAGAGTTGATAGGAAAACTCCACCTCGTCACACCTACTTGTCCCTTGAAATGTGGAATTTTTAAAATTTGGGGCCTATGAGACCTCACTGTACAGGTAAGGAAGTCTTCTAAATTGTACCATTGGTTATCATCAAAGTAGGAGTAGGACACATCTTGCCTTTCTCTTTTTTGTACTAGACTGTTGCCTGAGGCCGGGCTTGGTGGCTCAGCCTACAATCCCAGCACTTTGGAAGGCTGAGGTGGGAGGATTGCTTGAGTTGAGGAGTTTGAGACCAGCCTGGGCAATATAGCTAGATCCCATGTCAAAAAAAAGAAAAATAAAAAGAAATAGACTGTTGCCTGAGAATGCAATACTTTTGAATGAAAGATGCGTCAAACTCACATGGCTACCTCTAGATCACACAACTTTTTTTTTTTTTTTGTCCTGAGACAGAGTCTTGCTGTGTCGCCCAGGCTGGAGTGCAGTGGCGTGATCTTGCATCACTGCAACCTCCATATCCCGGGTTCAAGCAATTCTCCTGTCTCTGCCTTCTGAGTAGCTGGGATTACAGGCATGTGCCACCATACCCAGCTAATTTTTTTGTATTTTTAGTAGAGGAGGGTTCACCATGTTGATCAGATTGGTCTCAAACTCCTGACCTCAGATGATCCACCCGCCTCGGCCTCCCAAACTGCTGGGATTACAGGTGTGCGCCACTGCGCCCGGCCCACACAACCCTTTCTTACACTTTTTAGCTGCGTGGGGAGGGTCAGAGCCCTCTAGCGTTTTCTCACTTACCTCCCTCCTGTGTATTTTTACCCTCCGGCCCAACACCATCGTTGGGTGGTCTTTGATTTTCCATTCTGTCTGATTGTCATTATGCATCTGGGTATGAAGTTTTGTTACCTGCCCCCCACCCCCAAAGTCTTGCTTTGTTGCAAAGGCTGGAGTGCAGTGACGCAATCTAAGCTCACTACAACCTCCGCCTCCCAGGTTCAAGCCATTCTCCTGCCTCAGCCTCCCAAGTAGCTGGGATTACAGACATACACCACCACATCTGTCTGATTTTTGTATTTTTAGTAGAAATAGGGTTTCACCATGTTGGCCAGGCTGGTCTCAGACTCCTGACCTCAGGTGATCCGCCGGCTTTGGCCTCCCAATGTGCTGGGATGACAGGCATGAGCCACCACGCCTGGCCTGGAGTTCTTAACATATACCTTACCTACTAAAGGAGGAAGCGGGAGTAGTGGTGTGGGTTCACAGACATCACCACTGTTGTGAAAGCCTCTGGGTGAAGCCATCACTCTTCTTTCCTCAAAATAGCCTAGGGTGTATATCTTAGGCCATTTGTGCTGCTATCATAAAATGCCTGAGACTGGGCAATTTATAAGAAATCTAAATTTATTTTCTCACAGTTCTGCAGGTTGGGAAGCCCAAGATCAAAGTGCCAGCAGGTTCTGTTGCCTGGAGAGGACTGGAGAGGACCTACTCCCTTGTGTCCCTCAAGAGCAGAGGAACTACTGTGCTCACAGGGCAGAACGGCAAAGCTGAAACACCTGCTGCATGAAGCGTCTTTTATAAGGGCCTTAATCCCGTTCACGATGGAGGAGTCCTCACGGCCTAATCACCTCTTAAAGGCCTCGCCTCTTAACACTAGCTCATTGGCATCACCTGGGTTTTGGAAGGGACACGTTCCAACCCTAGCAGTAAATAACAAGCCTTCATCAGTGCCTCTTAAAGGATCTGAAACTATGTAATTACAGCAGGTGGCAGGTGTCTCTAGTGATTCTTATGCGCAAAATGTTTGAGAGCCATGTTGTTCAATTTTTTGTATGATAAAACCATAGTTTTCTCCTTTTTTCCCAATACCTCAATTTCTATCATTTTTGAAAATGAGTATTGAATTCCCAAAACATAGACAGAAATGCTCACCTGCTTATAACCGAACACCTGCCAAAGGTGAATGAAAGTGATTTTTGGGTGACCCACCTCATGGGGTTCCCGCTGTTTTTCTTATCCCTACACCCCCTGGACTGGAGAGCCCAGAGCCGGAGGTCAGTAGAAAAAAGACTGTGTGTCCAATGATGTTAGCTTTGAAGACTCTCATAATCTCTGAGGACTAAAGTTCTGATTGTTTTTATTTTGCCCAAATTCCTATCTAAGGGGTCTGGGGAGTCATGCCCTACAAACCATAAATTCTCATCAGATGGGTTTTATCAACCCTATATATCGTGACTTACTTTCCGATCTGGCATAACATTATGTGAAAAAGAAATAAGTCAAATATTTTACCCCAAGACATATTTCTTTGCCTTATTTTTGAAATAGTCTTGCAAAGCTGTGCTTTGTGGGTGAAAATTTGCATCTCTAAAGAATCTCTGTTAACAGAGCTAGATCTTTTTCTTCCAGGCCCTCCCAATCCTGAAGAGATTAACTAAAAGTCTAGCACCTTTTAAAGGTCTGAATAGGAAACATTTGTCATCTGTTGTCTCTAAGGGCAGCCACTATAAGACTTCAAAAGAACCTTGATATCCGCAATCTTTTTTTTCCATATTATTATTATTATTTTTTTTTTTGAGACACAGTCTCACTCTGTCATTCAGGCTGGAGTGCAGTGATACAATCTTGGCTCACTGCAACCTCTGCCTCCTGGGTTCAAGCGATTCTCCTGCCTCAGCGCCTCCCGAGTAGCTGGGATTACAGGCACCCACCACCATGCCCAGCTAATTTTTGTGTTTTTAGTAGAAACGGAGTTTCAACACCATTTGGCCAGACTGGTCTAACTCCTGACCTCAGGTGATCCACCAGCCTCGGCTTCCCAAAGTGTTGGGATTACAGGCGTAAGCCACTGCGTGTGGCTACAATCTTTTATCTTAACTTGAACATCTCCTTTTCTATCGATCCCAGGTCTTTAGACAAACTCAACCAATTGTCAACCAGAAAATGTTTAAATTTACCTATAGCCTGGAAGCCCACCCCTCCCCCACCACTCCCGTTTTGAATTTGAATTGTCCCGCCTTTCTGGACCAAACCAACGTATTTCTTAAATGTATTTGATTGATGTCTCCTGCCTCCCTAATCTGTGCCCCCTCCACCTTGGGCACATGTTCTCAGGACCTCCTGAGGGCTGTGTAACAGGCCATGGTCACTCATATTTGGCTCAGAATAAATCTCTTCAACTATTTTGCAGAGTTTGACTCTTTTCGTCAACATCTCCAAGGAGCACTCACCCCAGTGCTGCCCATGATGAGAAAGAGGGCAATGTGGAAACGCCCGAAGCCAATGGTCTCCACTGCATCTTCCATGGTGAATGTCTTTGGCTCTAACAACGAAAGAAAAAGTAGAAGAAATTGCTTCTGCAGGGAAGGGAATGCGTGTGGACTATCAGCTTCAGAAAGCCAACCCATTATTATAAAAACAAGTTGATACGGGGGGTCAGTGGTAGTGAAAAGTGAAGCAGTGGGTTGAGCCGCAGACTTCTATGATAATCTTACCTTTAACCTGTGGCTCAGCGGTCCCCAGGCTCAACTTCCGAAGGCTGAGGATTGTGATGGACTCAGTTGGCTTGGTTGCCATCTTCTGAATAGCTCAAGTTCCCCAAACAGCTTCCCTGGGGGAAGCAAGGGAAGGAAGAAGGAAAGAAATATAACGGTTATTGGGTACTTAGTGTATGCCAGACATACTACACACAAAATTTCCCGAAGCCCTCGCAAAAATCGAATGAGGTATGTATTTTTATCCTCTTTCACACCTGGCCTCTGGAACCAAGCAGCTCAGTGTTTTTTTCCCCTACTACTTTTGATTGATTGATTGATTGAGATGGAGTCTTGCTTTATTGCCCAGGTTGGAGTTCAGTGGTGCAATCTCAGTTCACTACAACCTCCACCTTCTGGGTTCAAGTGATTCTAGTGCCTCAGCCTCTCGAGTAGCTGGGATTACAGGCACGCATCACCACGCCCGGCTAATTTTTTGGTATATTTTGTAGAGATGGGGGCGTCACCATGTTCTCCAGGCTGGTCTCGAACTCCTGACCTCAGGTGATCCGCCCACCTCGTCTTCCCAAAGTGCTGGGATTATAGGTGTGAACCACTGTGCCCAGCCTTCTCTACTACGTTGTAGGTATGTGGCGTTGAGGAATTTGCCCTTTGCACACCTCAGTTTCCTCAAATGGGTTTCCTAAAATGGGGATGATATAATAATGGCACCCAACTTTCAAGGTGGTTGTGATGATTAAATGAGTTAGTTCACAGAAAACACTTACCCCATACCTGGCAAGTACTGATGTGCTTGATAAATGGAAGCTGTTACTACTATTACTGTATACTAGGGATGCATTTGTCACTAGTTGTTATCCTGAACACTTTACATACATGAATTATTCCCTCTAATCGTCACAGAAGATCTGTAAAGAATTATAATTTATCACTGTCTGGCATGTAAGGAACCTGAGAAATGGAGAGACTAAATGGCTAAATTAGATAATTGAGCTAAATTAAGAGGCCAGATGAGACAATCAGAACTCTGAGGCCAGTAACCAACCTTCAGCCTGGGGCCAGACGCAGGTCTTGGCAATTTAACCAATAGCATCCTCTGAGTGGGAGGGAAGAAGGCTTTGCTACAGAAAAACAATCACAAAGCAGCACTTCACACTTCCGCAGATCCTGTGTTTCCAGGGTGCTTTCTTGCATGTCATTGTCATTTAATTCTGACAAACTGATGAAGTGCTTTTTTTTTTTTTTTTTTTTTGAGACAGAGTCTTGCCCTGTCACCCAGGCTGGAGTGCAGTGGCACAATCTGGGATCACTGCAACCTCTGCCTACCGGTTCAAGCAATTCTCCTCCCTCAGCCTCCTGAGTAGCTGAGATTACACACACCCACCTCCACGCTGGGCTAATTTTTGTATTTTTAGTAGAGACAGGGTTTCACCATGTTGGCCAGGCAGATCCCAAACTCCTGACCTCAAGTGATCCGCCTGCCTCGGCCTCCCAAAGTATTGGGAGTACTGGCGAGCCACCACCATGCACGGCTGCTGCTTTTTACCTCACCTTTTTGCATTTAACCCTAAAAAGGATTCTTTTTTTTTTTTTTTTTTTTTGAGACGGAGTCTCGCTGTGTCGCCCAGGCTGGAGTGCAGTGGCGCGATCTCGGCTCACTGCAAGCTCCGCCTCCCGGATTCACGCCATTCTCCCGCCTCAGCCTCCGAGTAGCTGGGACTACAGGCGCCCGCCACCACGCCCGGCTAGTTTTTTGTATTTTTAGTAGAGACGGGGTTTCACCATGTTAGCCAGGATGGTCTCGATCTCCTGACCTCGTGATCCGCCCGCCTCGGCCTCCCAAAGTGCTGGGATTACAGGCTTGAGCCACCGCGCCCGGCCTAAAAAGGATTCTTAACTCTAAAAGTCAAAAGAAAACTAAGACAAGATGGGTATCAAGTTAGTGGCTTAAACAGACTTTTTTTTCAAATAACTTTAAGACATAGTAATTTAATTGTACATTGCTAGTGGGATAAACAGAAAGCCTAAACTATTCTTGCTAATGATATTGTTAGTGATAATATTGGTATCATTAGTTGTATATTAGTACATATTTAGGATGAAGAAAGTAATTATATTAATATTGTTAGGAACCCAGGTTTTCATTGTTAAGAGGAAAAAGATAAATATAAAATCAAATTTAGCTATGTAAAAAATGTATAATTCTAATTTGGAACTGGAAGTAGAGATATGAGTTATATAACATATATAATAACAAATATATTAACAAATATAATATATTGACAAATATATTATATAACATATGTAATAAATAAATATAAACAAACCCAGGCACCTCAGGTGCCTAATTTGAACTGGAAATAGAGATATGAAATTATTATATAACATATATATTATTAACAAATGTAATATATTAACAAATATAATTATTATATAACATATATAATAAATAAACATAAACCCAGGCATCTTAGGTAAACGGCTGATTCTGGCTCAGGGACAGGAAATGTACAAACTGAGCCTGGGGCATCTTGTCGTAGCCTATAGCATGGGCAATATCAAAGACCCGTGGGGTCGTAATAAAAGATTACAAAATTAAAACTGAGGGATGGGCGCAGTACCTCACACCTGTAATACCAACATTTTGGGAGGCTGAGGCAGGAGGATCATTTGAGGCCAAGAGTTTGAGACCAGCCTGGCCAACACAGCAAAACCCCATCTCTACTAAAAATGCAAAAATTAGTCAGGCGTGGTGAGACTCCATCTCAAAAATATATATATTAAAATTGAAAAGGTGCCCACTGGCCAAAGATGGAACAATTTGAACATCAAAAAGACTAATGACTGCAAATAATTGAACCATATTAAAGATGTTAAAATCCATTTATTCACAGTAATACTATAATGAAGACCTCATTGATCACCTTTGGAGAATGATAAGAAACAAACCCATTATTCTGAAAGCTAGTAAATATTGTAAATATCTTGACTTTTTTGTACAAATTGTCTGTACATCAGGGTAAACAGTTGATGAGGGAAAATTGTTTGTGAATAATAAAGCTAATGTGTGCAGAAAAAAGGATGAAATTAAATTATCACTGTTTTGCACCTTCTAAAAAAATAATGGATCCAGGCAACAATCATCACTGGCTGATAAACTATGAAGAGAAAGGCTGATGGCGAACTTTGCTATGAGAGGAATACGGCTGATAACACCTGAGCCCACTGAAAAATCTTAACACCATGGAAACAGAGACAGGCAGATTGCATTGGCTCCTAATGAGGTGCAACGGGAAGACGTATACAACATCACCTGTGAAGTATTCTCACAAAGAGAAACTGAACCTGAATCGAATCAAGAATCTAGCTCTAGCTACCAATTTACACAGGAAATAAAGAACATGTTAAACAACACCATGTGGATGCAATAAGAAAAATGCAGAATGCTGGAAGCTGTATAAAATAAATGACCCAGTTTCTTCATTAAGTAAATGGCAAGGGAAAGAAGAGGAAAGGGGAACTTATAGACTAAAATAAAAGAGACACATCAAACCAAAAATGGACCTTGTTTGGATGTTCATTCAAACAAATCAGCTATAAAAAATTTAAAAACAAAACAAGTGTGTGGCTTGGCGCAGTGGTTCACCTCTGTAATCCCAGTACTTTGGGAAGCCAAGGCAGGCGGATCACCTGAGGTCAGGAGTTCAAGACCAGCCTGACCAACATGGTAAAACCCCATCTCTACTAAAAGTACAAAATTAGCCGAGTGTGATGGTGCATGCCTGTAATCTCAGCTACTTACGAGACTGAGGCACAGGAGTCGCTGGAACCCGGGAGATGACAAGAGCAAAACTCCATCTCAAAAAACAGAAAAAAAAAAAAAAGAAAAACAACAATGTGAGAGAGATATACAGACAATATCAGGGAAATTTTAGCAAGTTTGGAAATTTGAAGATATTAAGAAATTACTGATGACCTCATTAGGTGTGACAATGGTATTATGGCTATGGTATAAGAAAGAATCCTTGTATTTTTGAGGTACATACTAAAATATTTGCTAATGAAATGATGATGATGTCTGGGATTTATTTAAAAATAAATAATAAGGTGAGGGCAGCGTGTATAGGAATTACATGGGTGTATAGATGAAAAAAGAATGGTGATCTGTTGAAAATTATTGGAGAAAGATTGTTATCTTCTACTTTTGACTGTGTAGTATTTTCCAAAACAAATAGCTCAAAAAACATGAGGTTCTGAGATTCCTTTTTTTTTTGAAACGGAGTTTCGCTCTTTTGCCCAGGTGAGAGTGCCGTGGTGTGATCTCAGCTCACTGCAACCTCTGACCCCGGGTTCAAGCAATTCTCCTGTCTCAGCCTCCCGAGTAGCTGGGATTACAGGTGCATGCCAAAACGCCCGAAAAATTTTTGCATTTTTAGTAGAGATGTGGATTTCTACTCCATGTTGGCCAGGCTGGTCTCGAACTCCTGACCTTAGGTGATCCACCCACCTTGGCCTCCCAAAGTGATAGGATTTCAGGCATGAGCCACTGTGCCTCATGGTTGTGAGATTCTTATGTAACTTTTCCAATGTCTGATCACTAGTAAGTAGTAGAATCAGAACTCACAAAGAGTTAATATCCAAACTATGTAAGAAACTCTTGGGCCGGGCACAATGGCTCATGCCTGTAATCCCAGCATTTTGCGAGGCTGAGGTGGGTGGATCACAAGATCAGGAGTTCAAGACCAGTCTGGCCAACATGGTGAAACACTGTCTCTACTAAAAATACAAAAATTAGCCAGGTGTGGTGGCGTATGCCTGTAATCCTAGCTACTCAGGAGGCTGAAGCAGGAGAATCACTTGAAACTGGGAGGCAGAGGTTGCAGTGAGCCGAAATAATGCCACTGTACTCTAGCCTGGGTGACAGAATGGGACTCTGTCTCTGCGGGGTGGCGGTGGGGGGGCAGCCTCCCAAAGGGCTGGGATTAAAGGCATGAGCCACCGCTCCCGACCACAATGGAATATTATTCATCTTTAAAAAAGAGAGAAATCCTGCCATCTACAACAAGGTAGATGAACCTGAAGGACATGATGTTAAATTAAACAAGCCAGACACAGAAGAATGAATACTATGTCATGTCATTTACATGACGAATCTAAAATACTCAAAGTCATAGAAGCAGAGAGTGGAATAGTGGATGCCATTCTGAGGGGCTGAGGGGAAGGGGAAACAGGGAAGTATTAGTCAAAGGCACAACATTTTGGCTATACAAGATGAATGCGTTCTAAAGATCTTCCTACAGCATTGCACCAGTAGTTAACAATATGGTATCATGCCCTTAAAATTTTGCCAGGAAGGTAGATCTTCTGATAAGTGTTCTTATCACAATAATAGCTGGGTGTGGTGGCTTATGCCTATAATCCCAGGAATTTGAGACCAGCCTGGCCAACATGGTGAAACCCTGTCTTTACTAAAAATACAAAAATTAGCTGGGCATGGTGGCAGGTGCAGTGGTGGGCACCTGTAATCCCAGCTACTCTGGAGCCTGAGGCAGGAGAATCACTTAAACCCAGGAGGCAGAGATTGCAGTGAGCCGAGATTGCGCCACTGTGCTCCGGCCTGGGCAACAGAGCAAGACTCTGTCTCAAAAAAATAAATAAATAATAAATAAGCAGGCTAGAGGAAACTTTTGGAGGTAGGTTTATGGCGTAGATTGTGGTGATTGTTTCACAGTGATACTTATCTCCAAACTCTTCAAGTTGTATACATTAAATGTGTACCAGTTTTTATGTCATTCACGTCTCAATAAAGTGGTTAAAACAAAAACAGAAACAAAAAAAACCCAAGCCAAGCTTTTGCCAGAACGTAAAAATAGCCAGAGAGGGCCGGGCGCCGTGGCTCACACCTGTAATCCCAGCACTTTGGGAGGCCAAGGTGGTTGGATGGCCTGAGGTCAGGAATTCGAGACCAGCCTGGCTAACATGGCAAAACCCCATCTCTACTAAAATACAAAGCTTAGCCGGGCATGGTGGCCGATGCCTATAATTCCAGCTACTCCGGAGCCTGAGGCAGGAGAATCGCTTGAACCTGGGGACGGAGGTTGCAGTCAGTTAAGACCGGTGCCACTTCACTCCAGCCTGGGCAAAAGAGTGAGACTCTGCCTCAAAACAAAACAAAACAAAACAAAACAGAGAACAGCTGTGTAGTAGTACATCAAGGTCATTAATGTTTGCCAAGTGCTGGCTCTGTAGCTCCTATGGAAGCTTTAGAGGAGGATCTGACATGTTCCTGGCCTAAGGAGTTTTTTGTTTCTGGGTTGTTTTTTTTTTTTGTTTCAGACAGAGTTTCACTCTTGTTGCCCAGCTACAGTGCAATGGCGCGATCCTGGCTCACTGCAACCTCCGCCTCCCAGGTTCAAGCAATTCTCCTGCCTCAGCCTCCAGAGTAGTTGGGATTACAGGCATGCACCGCCATGCCAGGCTAATTTTGTATTTTTAGTAGAGACAGGGTTTCTCCGTGTTGGTCAGACTGGTCTTGAACTCCCCACCTCAGGTGATCCACCCGCCTTGGCCTCCCAAAGTGCTGGGATTACAGGCGTGAGCCACCGCACCTGGCCTAGTTTTTAATCTAGCTGGGGACGCAAAAGATAAACATAGCAAACAACTATATTGCAGTGTATCTATTCTTTGTTTTCTTAAACACTGTCACAGAGACAAAAATATTCCCAGATGGGAAAGAGATCAATAATGCTCAAAGATAATCCATGAAATTCTCTCTCTCAAGAGAGACCATAAAAAGTATGAAAAGTTGTTATTTACACATAGTGAGAAAAGCAAAATAATTGGTGTCTCAGCCCATCTGGGATCCTGAAAGTTATGTGGACAGACAATTATGAAACTACTGCTCCCTTTTCAGACATTATTGGAACATCATTTGAAGGGTATTCTTTATTTGGAAACTTTTTTCCCCCCCTTTTCTCCCTTTTTTTTTTTTTTTTTTTTTTTTTTGAGATAGAGTTTTACTCTTGTTGCCCAGGCTGGAGTGCAATGGCATGATCTTGGCTCACCGCAACCTCTACCTCCCAGGTTCAAGCGATTCTCCTGCCTCAGCCTCCCGAGTAGCTGGGATTACAGGCACCCATCACCATGCCCAGCTACTTTTTTTAATTTTTAGTGGAAATGGGGTTTCACCATGTTGGCCAGGCTGGTCTCAAACTCCTGACCTCAGGTGATCCACAATCTCAGCCTCCCAAAGTGCTGGGATTACAGGTGTGAGTCACTGCACTTGCCCTAAATTTTTTTTTAATTTTAATTTAATTTTTATTTTTTGATACAGGATCTTACTCTCTTACCCAGGCTAGAGTACTACCACACCTGGGCAAAAAAAGAAACAAAAAAAAAAAATTGGACTTAATAAAAATTTAAAACTTTTGTGCATCTAAAGACACTATCAAGAAGGTGGGGGGAAAAAAAAACACAGAATGGGAGAGAGTATTTGCAAATCATACACCTGATGAAAGTGTAGTATCCAGAATATATAAATAACTCTTACAACTCAACAATAAAAAGACAACCTAATTTTGTTTTTTTTTTTAAACAGTCTCACTCTGTCGCCAGGCTGGAGTGCAGTGGCATGATCTCGGCTAACTGTAACCTTCCCCTCCCGGGTTCAAGTGATTCTCCTGCCTTAGCCTCCTGAATAGCTGGGATTACAGGCGCACACCACCACGCCCAGCTAATTTTTGTATTTTTAGTAGAGACAAGGTTTCACTATGTTGGCCAGGATGGTCTCAATCTCTTGGCCTTATGATCCACCCGCCTCGACCTCCCAAAGTGCTGGGATTACAGGCATGAGCCACTGTGCCCAGTGACAATCTAATTTTTTAAATGGGCAAATGATTTTAATAGACATGTCTACACAGAAGATATGCAAATGACCAATGAGCACATGAATAGAGACTCAGCATCATTGGTCATTCGGGAAATGCAAATCAAAACCACAAGATATCACTTCCTACTCAGTAGGATGCCAAAAAAAAATTTTTTTTTGAGACAGAGTTTCACTCTTGTTGCCCAAGCTGGAGGTGCAGTGGCATGTTCCCGGCTCACTGCAACCTCTGCCTCCCGGATTCAAGTGATTCTCCTGCCTCAGCCTCCCAAGTAGCTGGGATTAGAGGCATGCACCACACTCGGCTAATTTTATATTTTTAATAGAGATGGGGTTTCACTGTGTTGGTCAGGCTGGTCTTGAACTCCTGACCTCAGGTGGTCCACCTGTCTTGGCCTCCCAAAGCGCTGGGATTACAGGTGTGAGCCACAGTGCCCAGCCAGATCCCTAAAATTAAAAAGGTAGGCAGTATGTTTCTCATACTTTAGAATTTTTTTAAAAGAAAGGCCGTAGCAAGTGTTAGTGAAGATGTGGGGGCATCAGAACACTTATGTGTTGCTGGTGGGAATTTAGAATCATGTAGCCCCTGTAGAAAACAATTTGTCAGTTCCTCGAAGGGTAAACATAGATTATGTGCTGTTCCACTCCTAGGTATAACCTCAGGAGATTTGAGAACATAATTTTATAAGTTGAATTGTGTGCCCATCAAAATTTATATGTGGAAGACCTAACCCCTAGTACCTTAGAATGTGAGTTGATTTGGAATTAGGAGCATTGCAGATATAATTCGTTAAGACGAAGTCAGCTCTTTCTCTTTCCCTAAGTAGCCTGAGGTAATCTGTGAAAATGGTTCAGTATTCACTTGACCCAGAGAACTCCACAAAATCATGCAAATCAAGAGGTTCAAATCTTTGTTTCACTTTAAGAACACTCATGACACTTCCCAGGTCATCAAGGGTATGCTTATATGGAAAACCACGAACTATCTGAAAGATGTTACTTTACAGAAATAGTGCATACCATTCCGATGTTACAATGGTGGAGGTGGCAGGTATGCCCAGGCCAAGCAGTGGGGCTGGACACAAGGTTGGTGGCCCAAAAAGAGTGCTGAATTTTTGCTGTAAATGCTTAAAAATGCAGAGAGCAATGCAGAACTTAAGGGTTTAGATGTAGATTCTCTGGTCGCTGAGCATATCCAAGTGAACAAAGCACCTAAGATGTGCCACCGGACCTACAGAGCTCATGGTTGGATTAACCCATCCATGAGCTCTCCCTGCCACACTGAGATGATCCTTACTGAAAAGGAACAGATTGTTCCTAAACCAGAAGAGGAGGTTGCCCTGAAGAAAAAGATATCCCAGAAGAAACTGAAGAAACAAAAACTTATGGCACGAGAGTAAATTCAGTATTAAAATAAATGCAATTAAAAGTAAAACAAAAAAAAAAAAGGGGCCAGATGTGGTGGCTCACGCCTGTAATCCCAGCACTTTGGGAGGCCGAGGTGGGTGGATCACGAGGTCAGCAGTTTGAGACCAGCCTGACCAACATGGTGAAACCCCGTCTCTACTAAAAATACAAAAATTAGCCGGGCGTGGTGGCACGCACCTGTAATCCCAGCTATACAAGAGGCTGAGGCAGGAGACTCTCTTGAACCTGGGAGGTGGAGGTTGCAGTGAGCTGAGATCACGCCACCGCACTCCAGCCTGGGCGACAGAGTAAGACTCCGTCTCAGGAAAAAAAAAAAAAAAAATGAAGTTACACTGGAGTGGGAGTCTTATCCATTGTAACTGATGTCATCATAAAATGGGAGAGTTTGAACACAGAGACAGCACACAGAGAGAATGGCCTGGGAACACAAAGGCAGAGATGGGGGTGATACATCTACAAGCCAAGGAACCCCAAGGGTGCCAGCAACCACCAACAGCTAGGGGAGAGGCATGGATCAGATTCTCCCTCCCAGCATCAGAAGGAACCTACTCTGCTAAAATCTTGGTCTCAGACTTCTAGCCTCTCAAATCGTGAAATGATCAATTTCTCTTATTAAAGCCGCTCAGTGTATGGTGCTTTATCATGGCAGCCATAGGGAACTAATACATGTGTCCACGCAAACACTCATACATGAATGGTCAGAGAGGCATCATTTATCATAGCCAAAAGTAGGAATGGTCCAAATGTTCATCATCTGATGAATGGATAAATGAGATGTGGTCTATCCATACAATGGAATATCATTCAGCAAATAAGAAGGAATGGAGTTCTGATACTTGCTACATCATGAATGAATCTCAAAAACATGCTAAGCAAAAGAAGTCAGACACAAACACCATCTATTGTATGATTCCATTTATATGAAATATCTGTTTATATGAAAATTCACAGAGACAGAAATAGATGAGTGGTTGCCAGGGGAGGAGAGAAGGGAGTGACTGATAATAGGTGTGAGGATTCTTTGGCGGGTGATGAAACATTCTGGAATTCTACTGTGGTGATAGTTGCACAACCTTGTGAACATACTCAAGATCACTGAATTGTACCTCTTTCTTTCTTTCCTTTCTTCCTTTTTTTTTTTTTTATGGGACAGAGTCTCACTCTGTTGCTCAGGCTGGAGTGCAGTGGTGCAATCTCAGCTCACTTCAACCTCTGCCTCCCAAGTTCAAATGATTCTCCTGCCTCAGTCTCCCAAGTAGCTGGGACTACAGGTGCCCACCACCACGCCCGACTAATTTTTTGTATTTCTAGTAGAGACTGAGTTTCACCATGTTGCTCAGGCTAGTCTCGAACTCCTAACCTCAAAAGATCCACCCACCTTGGCCTCCCAAAGTGCTGGGCTTATAGGCATGAGCCACCGCACCCAGCCTGAACTGTACCCTTTAAAATGGTGACTTTTATGTACGAGGATTATGTCAATTATGTATTTATTCCTTTTGCAAAAACAGAAAAATAAAATAGTAATGCAACTCACAGCGGCAGACTTTAAAACCAAAAGGAATCTGGCTATTTATAGTATCTGGGAATAAAATGATTCAGTTTGATGGAAAAATTGTATTTTTAAATCCTAGCGAGTTCATTTTAAGTTCAGTTACAACTAAAATGCGTAACAATGAGTTCTGTCTTCAGTCAACATTAAATCTCTTCCATCAGTCATGTTTTATGATGTCTCCTAACAATCTAAACGTATTTTACAATTTTAACAGTCTTAAAGGTTTACATTTTAGAGGGGCAATAAAACAATTTTCAGCAAGTCTCCTTGTTTTCTATATTGAACAACAAGAAACCTGGAAATCTTCCACTTACTACTGAGCAGAACAGGTTTTTTTTTTTGTTGTTTTGTTTCTGTTTTTGTTTTTGGAGACCAAGTCTTGCTCTTGTCGCCCAGGCTGGAGTGTAATGGCATGATATCGGCTCACTGCAACCTCCGCCTCCCAGATTCAAGCGATTCTTGTGCCTCAGCCTCCTGAGTAACTGGGATTACAGGCGTGCGCCACCACACCCAGCTAATTTTTGTATTTTTAGTAGAGACGGGGTTTCACCATGTTGGCCAGGCTGGTCTCAAACTCCTGATCTCAGGCGATCCGCCCACCTCGGTCTCCCAAAGTGCTGGGATTACAGGCATGAGCCACCATGCCCAGCCCAAGGTTTTATTTATTTTAATTTAATTTTATTTATTTTTGAGGCAGAGTCTCACTCTGTCGCCCAGGCTGGAGTGCAGTGGTGTGATCTCGGCTCACTGCAACTTCTGCCTCCCGGGTTCCAGGGGTTCTCCTGCCTCAGACCCCCGAGTAGCTGGGATTACAAGGGTGCACCACCACACCCGGCTAGCTTTTGTATTTTTAGTAGAGACAGGGTTTCACCATATTGGCTATGCTGGTCTCGAACTCCTAACCTCAAGTGATCCAACACTTTTGGAGGCTGAGGTGCGTGGATCATTTGCATCTGGGAGGAGGAGGTTACAGTGAGCTGAGATCACGCCGTTGCACTCCAGCCTGGGTGACAAGAGTGAAACTCCATCTCAAAAAAGAAAAAATAGCCTTATGAGTTGCACATCAAGTTATGCTACAAAATGGAATTGATTATATCCATCATTCTTTCAAAATCATGTGTGTATGCATGTGTGCCGAGAAGACTGCAAGCAGTATCACATTGTTTAAATAGTGAGAAAGAGGTAGTGATGGGAGGTGAAGCTGCAGAGGTGGGCAGGGCCAGAAGCACCCCACCTGCTGAACATAGATTCCATTCTATAGCCACTGCTCCCCAACATTGGGCCAAACCATATAAACCCTCCATACAAAAAATATGTGACAAAAATACAGATTACAGTTTTTCAGATTACCATTTTGTATAACAAAAATCAACATAATAGCATTATTGACTTCATAGTCATTATATATTTCTGATTAAAAATAATAATAATAATATTTTGTTTCCATGATATGAAGAAAACTAAAATGTGGCATAGTTTTAGGCAACTGATGATATAAAAGAAAATAAAATTCCTTTTGGTCTTGACATTAGACCTCTAGAGAAACAGAATCTTCACATGCAACCCTTGGTCCTAGAGTGAGCAAGATTTACATGGCCATAAAAAGAGCGGCTGTTTATTCATTTTCAGGTTCACAGTCAACCTCCAGAGTTTTGAATAAAACACCTAAGACTTGATTTTGGTTTCAGGATGGAACAAAATGTTAATATCTTTGACAAGGGGACAGCCAGTTACATATAACAAAGGTGAGAGTTGGAAGTCAGTGAGGAAAGATGGAGGGATTTGGTAGGCATCCTACCCAAAGATCAATATGGTGACTAAAATGCACATAATAAGGACTAGAGCTATAAGTGTACTATGTATAATTCAAAAGTAACTAAAAGAATAACTAAAGATACCTATACCATATTGGGAGAATAGCACAAAGGAAGGAAAATTATGACCTAAATTATCATTTTTCTTGTGAGTAATGGATTGATACTGTCATAAACCAAGAAATAAAGTATAATTATATTGTTTTAATCATAAAAGTAATCACTTGGCAAACTAAAAACACACAATAAAAAGAAACTTTTTGCCAGGCATGGTGGTTCATGCCCGTCATCCCAGCACTTTGGGAGGCCAAGGCAGAAGGATTGTTTGATTGCTTGAGGCCAGGAGGTCAAGACCAGCCTGGGCAATATAGAGAGACCTCTTCTCTACTAAATTTTTTTAACAAATTAGCTGGGCATGGTCCCAGCTACTTGGAGGGCTGAGGCAGGAAGATCACTTGAGCCTAGGAGCTCTAATCCAGCCTGGATGATAGAACCCAGAGGAAGGAAGGAAGGAAGGA
>NC_037670.1:163198746-163207265 GCF_003255815.1 Theropithecus gelada
GGAAGGAAGGAAGGAACGAAGGAAGGAAGGAAGGAAGGAAGGGAGGGAGGGAGGGAGGGAGGGAGGGAGGGAGGGAGGGAGGGGGAGGGAGGGAAAGAGAGAGAGAAAAGAAAGAAAAGAAAAGAGAAAAGAAAAGAAAGAGAAAGGAGGGAGCGAGGGAGGAAAAACGAGGGAGGGAGGGAGGGAAGGAAGGAAGGAAGGAACGAAGGAAGGAAGGAAGGAAGGAAGGGAGGGGAGGGAGGGGGGGATAGAAAGAAAGAAAGAAAGAAAGAAAGAAAGAAAGAAAGAAAGAAAGAAAGAAAGAAAGAAAGAAAGAAAGAAAGGAAGGAAGGAAAAGAAAAAAGAAAAAGGAGGAAGGAAGGGAGGGAGGGAAAGAGAGAGAGAAGAAAAAGAAAAGAAAAGAAAGAGGAGGGAGGGAGGGAGGAGAAAAGAAAGAGAGAGGGAGGAGGGGGAGGGAGGGAGGGAGGGAAGGAAGGAAGGAAGAAAGGAAGGAAGGAAAGGGAGGGAGGGGGGGAAGGAGAGAGAGAAAGAGAGAAAGAAAGAAAGAAAGAAAAGAAGAAAGAAAGAAAAAGGAGGAAGGAAGGAAGGGAGGGAGGGAAAGAGAGAGAAGAAAGAAAGAAAAGAAAGAGAAAGGAGGGAGGGAGGGAGGAGAAAAGAGAAAGGAGGGAGGGAGGAGGGGGAGAGAGGGAAGGAAGGAAGGAAGGAAGAAAGGAAGGAATGAAGGAAGGGGAGGGAGGGAGGGGGAGGGAGAAAGAAAGAAAGAGAGAGAAAAAGAAAGAAAGAAAGAAAAAGAAAAAAGAAAGAAAGAAAAGAAGGAAAAAGGAAGAAGGAAGGAAGGAAGGAAGGAAGGGAGGGACGCAGAGAGGGAGTCAGGGAGGGAGGGAGGAAGGAAAGAATTTCTTTGGGGATGTGGGAAGTTGAAGCAGGAGATTGCTTATTTCTGTTATAAACTCATTTTACTATTTGATGTGTTGCCATGTGCCCTTATTACTTCAAGAAAAAATTTATAAATTTAAAGAAAGCTAAACAGCAAAACAGAATATGAAACCTACATGTTTAACAGAAGCTCTTACAGCTCAGGAAGGAAAAGATGGAGGCATCAGGGACATGAAGAATACATACAGTGGCTGGCCAATCTATGAAACCGTGTTCACCTGCACCGTACCTTCACATTAAAGGGAGTTACAATTCTTCTCTGTCAGATTTGCAAGAATTTAAAAGATTGATTATACCAAGTGTAAGAGAAATAGGCACTTGAACTATTGGCAGACGTGTAAATTGGTACAACCTTTCTCGAAGGCAGTGAGGCATCGGATGACAGAATTGTTGACTGAGCAATTTCACTCTGAGGACTCATCCTCATGAGATAGTCAAACAAGTATACGACGATATAGGTGGGCATAAGGAAGATCACCACACTGTTGTTTTTTCTGTTTGTTTTTGAGATGGAGTCTTGCTCTGTTGCCCAGGCTAGAGTTCAATGGTGCGATCTTGGCTCACTGCAACCTCCGCTCCTGGGTTCAAGTGATTCTCCTGCCTCAGCCTCCTGAGTAGCTGGGATTACAGGTGCCTGCCACCATGCCCACCTAATTTTTTGTATTTTTAGTAGAGATGGAATTTCACCATGTTGGCCAGGCTGGTCTCGAACTCCTGACCTCAGGTGATCCACCTGCCTCTGCCTCCCAAAGTGCTGAGATTACAGGCATGAGTCACCAAGCCGGCCCACACTGTTATTTTAACAACAACAACAACAACAAAAGAATTAGATACAACCTAAATGCTCAACAGTAGAGAAGCGGTTAAACAAATGATAATATATTCCCATAATAGAATGCCATATAGAAGCTCTTTTTTTTTTTTTTTTTTTTTTTTTTGTTTGAGACGGAGTCTCGCTCTGTCACCCAGGCTGGAGTGCAGTGGCCGGATCTCAGCTCACTGCAAGCTCTGCCTCCCGGGTTCACGCCATTCTCCTGCCTCAGCCTCCCGAGTAGCTGGGACTACAGGCGCCCGCCACCTCGCCCGGCTAAGTTTTTGTATTTTTAGTAGAGACGGGGTTTCACTGTGTTAGCCAGGATGGTCTCGATCTCCTGACCTCGTGATCCGCCCGTCTCGGCCTCCCAAAGTGCTGGGATTACAGGCTTGAGCCACCGCGCCCGGCCCATATAGAAGCTCTTAAGTGAGGCTATTGAGTGTTGAACTGTGTTTTCCAATATGTGTCTATATAATGATACCGATTTATAAAATTATTATTATTTTGTTTGTTTGTTTTGAGACAGAGTTTCACTCTTATTACCCAGGATGGAATGCAATGATCTTGGCTCACTGCAACCTCCGCCTCCCGGGTTCAAGCGATTCTCATGCCTCAGCCTCCTGAGTAGCTGGCATTACAGGCGCTTGCCACCATGCCCAGCTAATATTTGTATTTTTAGTAGAGACAGGGTTTCACCATGTTGGCCAGGCTAGTCTCAAACTCCTGACCTCTGGTGATCCACCTGCCTCAGCTTCCTAAAGTGCTGGGATTACAGGCATGAGCCACCACACACAGCCAATTTATAAAATTATTTAAATACATACTTTTATAGATGGAATGATTTCAGCAAAGATGTTATCCAAAACTGTGTTTAGTCTTTCAACAAATATTTCTTGAGCACTACTAGGCATCAGACAATAAAATACACTGAAAAGAGTTCCTGCTTCCAAAGAACTTGCAGTCTACTGTGGGAGAAAGGCAAGTATTCCACCAGGCACAATGGCTCACACCTGTATTCCCAGCACTTTGGAAAGCCGAGGTGGGCGGATTGCTTGAGCCCAGTAGTTTGACACTAGCCTGGGCAACATGGCAAAAACCCCATCTCTACCTCAAATACAGAAATTCAGTCGGTGTGGTGGTGCCCACCTGTAGTCATAGCTACCTGGGAGGCTGAGGTGGGAGGATCACCTGAGCCTGGGAGGTTGAAGCTGCCATTAGCCGTGATCATACTACTGCACTACAGCATGGGCAACACAGTGAGACTCTGTCTCAAAGAGAAAAAAGGCAAACATTCAGGTATGGCAGATATGGCGACAAGGTTAGTGAAGGATGCTCTGGCAACATAAGAGAGGGCCCCTTCTCTTGTGAGTCTTGAGACCTGGCGGAGCTTCTGTAGGGAAGTCTAAACTGAGACTTCAAAGACAAGTAGTAGTTGCCCAAGAGAAAAAGGGTGACGTACATATTACTCGCAGGGTTTAGATTTTAGGTTTCTGGGTTCTCTTTTTTTACTTTATATTTTTATGCATTGTTTGCATTTTTATTTATTATTTATTTTTGTATTTATTTTGGGGCAGAGTCTCACTCTGTCTCACCCAGGCTGGAGGGCCGTGGCGTGATCTCTGCTCAGAGCTGCTGCCTCCTGGGTTCAAGCGATTTTCCTGTCTCAGCCTCTCAAGTAGGTGCGACTACAGGCATATGCCACCACCCCTGGGCAGTTTTGTATTTTTAGTAGAGACAGGGTTTCACCATGTTGGCTAGGCTTGTCTTGAACCCCTGACCTCAGGTGATCTGCCCACCTTGGCCTCCCAAAGTGCTGGGATTACCGGCGTGGGCCACCTCACCCAGCCTAGTTTGAATTTTTAGAAAGACTGTTTTCCTTCACCAAGAATTCTTTTTGGAAAAAATGAACCACTGAGGCCATGTTGACATGTTACTCACATGTTATTGACAGGCTGCCCACAGTGCTCCCTATGCCAGGCAGGTCTGCCTTTTTTTTTTTTTTTCTTTTCTTGAAATAGGGTCTTGTCTGTTGCCCAGGCTGGAGTGCAGTAGCATGAACATGGCTCACTGCAGCCTCAACCTCCTCCTCCTGGGCTCAACTGATCCTCTGGCTTCAGCCTCCCAAGTAGCTGGAATCACAGGTGCACACTCCCATGCTTGGCTATTATTTTTTGTTTTTTTTTTGAGACAGAGTTTTCTCTTGTCCCCAGGTTGGAGTGCAATGGTACAATCTCGGCTCACTGCAACCTCCGCTTCCTGGGTTCAAGCGATTCTCCTGTCTCAACCTCCCAAGTAGCTGGGATTACAGGCACCTGCTACCATATCCAGCTAATTTTTTGTATTTTTGGTAGAGATGGGGGTCAGGCTGGTGTTGAACTGCTGACCTCAGGTGATCCACTTGCCTTAGCCTCGCAAAGTGCTAGGATTACAGGCATGAGCCACCGTGCCCTGGCCAGTCTGGCTAATTTTTAAAATTTTGGTAGAAACGGGGTCTTACCATGTTGACCAGACTGGTCTTAAACTCCTGGGCTCAGGCAATCTTCCTCCCTCAGTCTCCCAAAGTGCTGGGACTTACAGATGTGAGCCACCATGCCCAGCCAAGGCCTGTGTTTTTGTGCCACATGCCCCCACCTGCTGTCCATTACTAGCCATGACCTATTGGGCCAGGGATAGGCACTTGACCTGGAGACGATCAAATGATTGGTCAGAAGTCCACAGGGTAGCCTGGCATAAAAGGCCCTGTTTGATAGTGGTGATGGGTACACAATATTATGAATGTACCACATGCCACTGAATTGTTCACTTTGAAACTGTTACAGGCTGGGCATGGTGGTACATACCTGTAATCCCAGCACTTTGGGATGCAAAGGTGGAAGGATTGCTTGAGGTCAGGAATTTGAGACCAGCCTGGGCAACAGAGTGAGACCCCCATCTCTACAAAAATAATAATAATACTAATAAATTAAAAAATAAAAATGTTACAATGGCAAATTTGAAGTTATGTGTATTTTACCATAGTTTTTAAAAATTAAAAGTACAAGAAAAAAATTGCCAAAAAAATACAGGTACCCAGTAAATGTTTGTAGCAGATATAAACCACAAATTACAAGACAAAAATATTAAGATTCTAATGGCCAGTCTGGGCAATATAGTGAGACCTGGTCTCTACACAAAAGTTCTTTAAAAAATTAGTCCTGTGTGGCGGCACATGCCTGTGGTTCCAGCTACTTGGGAGGCTGAGGTGGGAGAATCGCTTGAGCCTGAAAGGTGGGGGCTCCAGCGAACTGCGATCATGCCACCCGCTGCACTCCAGCCACAGAGGTGGACTCTGTCTCAAAAAAAAAAAAAAAGAAGAAGAAGAGGAAAAGGAAGAACAAGAGGAGGCGAAGGAAGAAAAGAAGAAGGAGAAGAAAGAGAAGAAGGAAAAGAAGGAGAAGGGGGAGGAGGAGAGGAAGAAGAAGAGAGAAGAGATAGAGACAGAAGAGAAAGAAGAAGAAAGAAGATCATCCCAGTAGATTCACAGGCAAATTGTATGAACAAACAATTCACAAGATGAATGTAAATTATAATTTAAAAATCTTTAGGTATCATTTTATGCCAACTAAATTAACAGACATGGAAAGGAAAGAAGGAAGAAAGGACAGAGGAAGGGAGGAAAGAGGAAAAGAGGGAAGGAAGAAGTAGTGAAAAAGAGGAGAAGATGACAGGAATGGAGAGAGGGAAAAAAGAAAGGGAGGGAAGAGAAGAAAGGAAGGGATGAGGGAAGAGTAGAGGTGGGAATGAAGCAAGAGGAGGAAGGAAAGAATGGAGGGAAAGAAGGAGGGGAAAAGAAGGGAGGGGGAGAAGGAAGAAAGCCAGTAGTCATGGTGAGCTCGAGATTAAACTTACTCCATTTCTTCTGCCTGCATTTCCTCATCTGGGAATAAAAATAATTCTACGTGCCGGTGGGAGAAATTGCTATTGCCTACCCAACATCAGGGCTTCCTTTGTACCTTGCTGGTGGCAGTGGCGACTGAGATGCAGGTGAAGGTTGTTGGGGCTTCAGGGAAAACCTTCTCCTGCCCCTTGCCTCTTCCTCACACCCCCTCGCTAGACTACAGGCAGGGTGGCTGGCCCTCCGGCTGGCATCTCAGGTCATGATGCAAATGGAAAGATGGAAACTTTGGACCAAATCTGGCCAGCATGAGAGCAACAGCCTGGGAACCGAGGACCAGGAGATCTCCTGCAGCCTTGAGCTGCTCATCTCCAGACACCACGTACGAAGGAAAGAAATATACCTCTTAGGTCCAAGCCACTGTGATTTCTGGTCTCTGTTACTTGCGGTTTTGTTCAATTCTCAACTGATAAACTTTCTCTTAAGTGTGTGATGACAATGAAACGAGATGATGTTTATAAAATACGTCAATGTGCCATTGCATCAAAAGTCCTCTTGGTAGTACTGTCTCTCATCTCTGAGCAAAGCCATCAAACAAATTTTTACAATTTCACCACAATCACAAAGCATTTACTCAGAAATGTTTTGAAGTATCTACAGGCTGGGGGCGGTGGCTCACGCCTGTAATCCCAGCACTTTGGGAGGCCCAGGAGGGTGGATCACCTGAGGTCAGGAGTTTGAGACCAGTCTGGGGAATATGGTGAAACCCCGTTTCTACTAAAAATACAAAAATTAGCTGGGCGTGGCAGCACACGCCTGTAGTCCCAGCTACTCGGGAGGCTGAGGCAGGAGAATTGCTTGAACCTAGGAGGCAGAAGTTGCAGTGAGCTGAGATCAAGCCACTGCACTCCAGCTTGGGTGACAGAGTGAAACTCCATCTCCAAAAAATCAGCTGGGCATGGTGGTGGGTGCCTGTAGTCCCAGCTACTTGGGAGGCTGAGGCAGGAGAATCGCTTGAACCTGGGAGGCAGATGTTGCAGTGAGCTGAGATTGTGCCGTTGCACTCCAGCCTGGGCAACAAGAACAAAACTCCACCTCAGAAAATAAAAATAAAAATAAAAATAAAGTATCTACAGAGTTACCAAATATATATGTATCCAAAAGGCATTTATTGCTAATGTTCTGCTAATATTAGAACGCACTGGGATCAAATAAAAAAATTTCCCAAAAGGGGGAGAAAAAGTCACTTGTTTTCTAAAACAGGTTGATTTTATTTTACAGGTAAACTTGAGTGGTGTTGGGAAATTGTGTTCTCAGTGTGCTACTTTCCTACTGGAAAATAAGACCTCAAAACCTCTCCAAACTAGTCACTTCTTCTTACTTATGAGAGGCTCAACAAAATGGATACTTTTCACCCAAAATTCTCCTGTTTTCCACATTGCAAAATCAATATATTTTAGAGAAAGAAGAAGCTTTCAAACTTCAGTTCTTCCAAAGGCATAGTTGGTGCAGGGGGTGGAGTGAGGGTGAAAAAAAGGGCTGGCGGTGAGGTGTGGCTCAGAGGAGCAAGCCAGCCCTTGCCCTGCCACCGGAACAGTGTTCGGTGCCTGTCAATTGTAACACCGGTCTTCCCAATGCACGGCCCTTAAAGATGATCAGGGCGAGGTGGGTCCCCAGTGTCAGGGGAATTTGCCAAGAAGGGGAAGAAACAAACGTACAGGTTTACCCGCAACAGAGAAAGTCCTCATTCCCACCCTATTAGGATATAGAGTTTTCAACAACAGGATTCCTTTGGTGGAGCAAGTTGTGGGGCACAGGGTTGTTGGCAGGAGATTATCAGGATCGCAGCGTTCACATCTGTACGTTGTAAAGGGGCTTACTCTCCCAGTCATTAAAAGGACACTCAAACACAAACTCAAAGTTAGTTAGCATATATATGAAATGTATTTTCTTAGTAGTTTCTAGAGTTTCAGCCAAAAGCTACATAAAGAAAGAAGAGAACAAAGTGTTTGAGAGATGAAGATGAGGAACATTATTCAGGGATAGAGATTGCAATCTTAACTCAGAAATGGAACGCTGGAAAGGCTGAGTTGACATCCTCTGTTCTTTGGTCCCCTATGTCTTTTTTTTTTTTTTTTTTTTTTTTTTTTTGAGACAGAGTCTCACTGTTGCCTAGGCTGGAGTGTCATGGCATGATCTCGGCTCACTGTAACCTCCACCTCCTGGGTTCAAGCGATTCTCCTGCCTCAGCCTCCTGAATAGCTGGGATTACGGGCACCCACCACCATGCCTGGCTAATCTTTTTGTATTTTTAGTAGAGACGGGGTTTCACCATCTTGGTCAGGCTGGTCTTGAACTCCCGACCTTGTGATCCACCCGCCTCGGCCTCCCAAAGTGCTGGGATTACAGGCGTGAGCCACCACGCCCAGCTGGTTTCCTATGTCATTCTAAATCCTTTCTAACCCAGTAAGACAATGGCTGGATAGATGAATGGATGGATGGATGAATGGCAGATGGATGATCAGTTAGACCAACTCAGGAAAATAGAGAATAACATGGAAAAGAATGCTTTGCATCCCTCACCATCAGTTCCTAAAAAGCTATAATGGGAAAGTAATCCATGACCTACCTTCACAAAACCTGGCAAGAAACTGATAGATTGGGGATTTACCCTGAAACCCAAGGCTCAGATGGAGTTCGAGCTTCATTAAAACTAATTCTATTTATTTATTTATTTATTTATTGGAGGGAGTCTGGCTCTGTTGCCCAGGCTGGAGTGCAGTGGCGCGATCTCGGCTCACTGCAAGCTCTGCCTCCCGGGTTCATGCCATTCTCCTGCCTCAGCCTCCCGAGTAGCTGGGACTACAGGCACCCGCCACCACACCCGGCTAATTT